>NC_041389.1:93651754-93687367 GCF_002162155.2 Triticum dicoccoides | reverse complement strand
CCTCCCTCCTCTTCGCGTTCCGGGCGGCCATGGACGACTCCATGAGCGGGACCACCGCCGTCGCGGCGCTCGTGGCCGGCGGCGCACACCACGGGGCTCGGGACGTCCGCGGTGGTGCGGGCTGTGGACCGAGATGCAGGGCTCGGGACGTCCGTGGCGGCGCGGCCTGTGGACCGAGAGGCAGGGCTCAGGACGTCCGCGGCGGCACGGGCTGTGGACCAAGAGGCAGGGCCTGTGATGCATTCCGTTCGAGGGGCTGGTCAGGTTGGCACGGGATCTGAGCCACCGTCGATGTATTTCTCGCAGCTTGGCTACTGTTGCTTTGGATCCGGTACGATGCCCATCTCTCTCTCTCTCCGAGACTCAACCAGGCACTCACTCGCTCACTCTGTTTGTGCACGCGCGTGTGCGCAGTTTCACATCCCTGAACACCTAAGACTTAGTTCTGAAATATTCAGATGCTCATGTACTGTTCCAACTTGCCATCTTTGTTACTCACGACCTGCTTGCGGAGATACAAAAGATGGAAAGAGAACATTGCTTCTTGTAGATAGTCTGTTAAATTTCCATGAATTAACCCTTTCAGGTTTAGGTCATATTCAGTGGTGTCATTTTCCTGTTTGTACAAAGTATATGCTGTTTGACATTGACACGAAAGGCCGAAAATACAAAAAATGCATAATTTCCAAGACATGATTCTACTAACCTCATTCTCACGTTATCATTCTAATTATTTTTTATTTTTAGTCAATACAAAAGTAGTTTTGGCTGTAGCCACTCTAAAACCATATTTGTTTGCCTCCGCACATAGTTAAACTCGGTCTCATGACACCATTTGTTGTCTTCAGATTTAGATAAAAGCATCACAGTTATCAATTTAATTAGTAGCACCACCGCTATGTGATTAGGACATCATGCCGGCCATCGAGGATGATCTGATCATGCAGTTCTTGTTTACTGCCGCACATACTTCGCAACCTGCCTTATGGACTGCAGTTTCATTTTTTATGGGTTCTTGAGATATGTTATTTGCAGGGAGCATCCTGATTTCTTCAGTTGCAATTGTTTTGTTCATTTACTTTTTGCCTTCTTGATTGGCTCAAACATGCTCATTGTGAAAGGGCGAGGAGCCGCCGCCATGTTTCTCCCCGAGCTCCGTGGTAGAATGGTCTATTTGTACGAGATTGTGTTTAGCGGATGCGAAGAGCTCAGTTCTGGTAAGCTAGACCCTGAGGCGTGCAGCAGGTATGTGGAGATTAAGGAGCGTGCCCATGTGAGCGGCTTCGATTTTGTTGTGCCAAGATCTCTGGTGGCAGGGATTCACTTCGTTTTTTTGGTGATAGTCAGGAGGTTATATAGTTTGATGTTTCTGAATTTTAACAATCATGTTTTACAGTACCCTTGACATGAATGAGATCATTGGGCTTAAATGAGAACGATGAGAACCATCTGTTCTCCATCGCAATTAGCATGTGTTTAAACTACTACTGCAGCAAATGTTTGTCGTACCTTCAGTTTGTGCCGCAGAATCTGTGTTTCATTGGCACTTTTGTGTGTGTTTGATTTAGTATCTTTACCCAGGTGCTTGCTAGAGGAGAAGATTAATGGTCCGACACGGCTTCATGATGTATGAGCTAGAGGAGAGGGCATTGGATGAACCAATCAGTTCGAAGTTGTAGGTATGCAAAAACTTCAACATGTATGTATAGTAAATTTGTAATAGCAAAACTCTTGCTTCCTTTCCCATAAGAGAAAAACACCAAAAAATTTATCACCTTAACTTGTCGATGGCATACCATCCTGTCACAAACCCTCAATAATGTGCAACTCTTTTTTACCGGCTCTGAGATATTGCATAGTGATGTCTCACAATTAAGATTATTACTGTGAAAAATAACTGACCTCATGTTATCTCATGTACTTTGGTACTGCCTTCACATAAGAAGTTGTACACTAGAGGCAAGAACATGATGTGTGTGTGTGTGTGTGTGTGTGTTTGTGTGTGTCTTTGGGGAGGCCGGGGAGGGGGGGGGTAAAAAACCCTGGGTATGCATTCTTCACTTGTACAGATTCGATAATTTATCCCAATACTCTCTTTGTATTTATGTCTTTGAGGAAATCCTATGATAGATATATTTTGTCTGTTGTTTCATGCATTCTTCAGCTTTATGATTAATACTCCGAGAAATTTGAAAACTTTAGTCATTAAATATATGCCCCAAGAAATTTAGAATGGGACCATGGGATTACCCCTTTTGAGGGTTTTCACCTTACAGAGGAAGAAATTTAACATTTTTGTTTTCAATATCATTTTCCCTGACGGATTACATACAGGTTGTTATTTTATTTACAAACATGTCAAGTGTGGTTTTTTCGTTTTCTGTAAAGATCATTCACATCTATTTTTTTCGTTCCTCCCATCTGGATTTCTGATTTGATTCCAGAGTTTGGAGGTGGATGTTACTAAAGGGAGGAAGTTGATCACAAGTTTTCTTTCAGCAATTGGTGAGTTACAGGTCAGCCCCATCTCACATCACTAAATCTGCAACTCATGCTTTTTCTTGCTTGATATTAATTCTCGATATTCTTGTCACATCCTTACAGGGATATCATGTGCATATGTATGAGTCTGCTTTGCTTCGGTTGAAGATATATGTGTGCCTGAAGATACAATCTTACATGCATTTTCTGTATGATATGATCACTATTTCATTCTCTGCGTGTACGTAGGTTGCAAGAATGAGAAGGCTCCTCCGTGCTTAACAGGAAGAGACAGGGTCGCAGCCGCACCGCACGACGGCAGGCCATGGCGAGCCGCACCACACCAGGTGGGCTAGAGCGAGCTCCAGCGCGAGCGAGCGCACCCGTCGCCCATGCTGGCGGTGTCCCGGCCACGAGCAACAGGAACATAGGGTCCCTGACCACGGCTGGATCTCCTCCTTCTCCGTCCACATGCGTGCAGCAGGAACTAGCAGTCGCACGGGTCTGAGCTCGGCCTCTCTAGTAGGGTGGCTTCCATGCTGTAGCTATTGTTCTTTTCTCCATTTCTCTGAAGATGCTTGCTATCTTCAGATCTTGCCGAGTGTTCGTCTGAGATTCACTGTCTTGATTTAGTTAGTGGTTTGGATAGTAGTACTCCATGAATTTTCATTTGATCCGCTGTCTGTTGCCGCCGCCGGTAAATTGGATGATTGGTGCAGTTTCACATCCCTAAACCCAAACCCTAAGACTTAGTTCTGAAATATTCAGACCATATTTCCTGAAGTGTGTCAGTGTTGGTTTACTTGTGATACTTGCTCCATTGTTGTGTTTAATCATATTGTCCGATCTTATCATATGCTATGCTCGCCAAGTTCAACTATCAATATCTAATTTCTCATCTGATTTTGACACCTTGCTCTTCTGCAGTTTTGTTTCACTTTTCAAGGATGAGTATCTTTACTTTGAAAATGAACCGGTCATATTTCTATTGGAAATGAAGTGATGTTGCTTCCCAGGTAAATAACTGAATTCTCTTCTACTTTAGTAGATTCAGTAACTTTGCTTTAGAGTTGTTGTTTAACAGTAGCACTACCCTTGAGTAACTAGATCAATGGCTGCCACTATGTAGATCTTGGTTCCAGTACATATGATAATCATGGTTCTTATGTCTTGGTCTGATGATTTTATACATGCCAACAAGCAACCATGCGATATGTTCTTTACTTCTGCACCTAACAGCATGTTTTCCCACAAAAAAGTACATGTGCCGCGGCAATCATGCATTTTATCATTTTAATAGCCAGTCAAGTTCGTCCTTCAAATGATACAGAAGGCAGTCAAGTTCCATCCTCTAATTTCTTGTGATCATTGTAGGACCAATTAGGATGTATACCTGAAGGAGTGAATCTACTGGTTCAGCTGAAAATTGATCTCTATTTGGTTTCTGTTTTTGTGTTTGGTTTTGCCGTCCGCTCGTCCTTCGTATGCTCATCCATCTTGGCTGCTCTGCTTGCCTGCTTGTCCACTCTAACTCAGGTAAATGGACCATTCTTTAATTTGCCCGGGGAACGACTCTTCATTTACTTGTCTATTCCATAGCATGCCGGTGCACTGACCACTTCATGTCCATTTATTTATTAGGTTCTGCGATCTCTTGTGTTGCTGCATCCTGATCTTCTGCTTTGTTGCATCTATGTTCTGCCATCGAGGTTTGCTTGCTTTCTGTCTAGCTAAAATGCATATTTCCTTTCCTGTACGTGTTGTCATGGTGTTTAAATTGCTGATCATTTTAATTTTCTGGATCTGGCATGCCATCGTGTATTGTTCGGCCTCGTCCCGCTTATATGTCATGCTTGTGTGTGAGTAGAATGCGTCCGCTTATTTCAGTCGTTATACATGTTTTGGAGGTCGTGGTGGCGGCGTAGTGCGGTGTGCTTTATGACGCTTTCGTATCTGTGTGAGGTTGCAGAGGACGTGTCTGTACTTGCTGGGGTAGAATTCAAATTGTGACGGATGGTTGTGCTTAGATTTGGTCGCTGCTGGTCGGTTCTTGAGTTCAGCGCATGAAAACCTGCAACTACTATCAAGCGAACCACAGGTAACTGAACTTCTGATTTGGTGATGTAGACATAGATCTAGCTGATCCCAACCGCTGGAGTGTTTTAGTTCTATTGATTTGTAGCATCTATATTATTAGATATACACTTACGGATGTGCTTCTTTAGTGTGCCTTCTCTCATCTCACAGTAAATTGTTTTGTTGTTCTAAATAATTGCTGCAGGAGGGAGCATCAGGCATAGAAGAAATCCCAAGCCAATTTTGCTCAGCTGTAGCATCTTCCACTGACAATAAGTCTGCACAGCAGCCTGGTGAGGTTTGTTCTTGCATTTAAAAACATAAGTCTTTTAGTTGCTCTCTACTCGCTGGTAAAAAAGCATAGTGAATTTTCCTTTATAAATACCCAACTGAAGAATACCTTAGTTAAATCAATCAATAGTGAGTTGTATTACTAGAGAGTAGAGACGTAAGAAAACGCCCTTAGGTGTGACACTCTACGTGGTTACCTTCTTAGTCCCAGCTATTGACATCATACTGAGATCACACTCTGCCAAGCGGAATGTTTGTTTCTATGTACTTCTGGATGCTAATTTACTGTTCTTGATTTTCATGGGGATATTCCTTCATTATTTGGTTACCTGTCAATGCTCGGTCCTATTTCCCACCTTGTGCTTTGACTTCTTACATTTTTTCTGTCTAAGTTATTAGGCTACTGCTGCCTGGTTTGCGCATGATGAACCACTGGTTATGATGCACTCCTGGCTGGTCTGCCTTTTTTATGCTTTTTTAGTGACAACATTCAAACTTAATGTTTATTACTTCATTTTAGAGTTTTAAATTAAGACATCGTGGTCAATTTATATGGTTTTCTAAAGTTTCACCTTCCCTTTGTCATATTAGTTTGATCAAATCAATGGGAAGCCGGCATTACTTTGATGTACTGGCCTACAGTCTTATTAAGTGCTCCCTCTTCAAACTAATACAAGACCTTTTAGATCACTAAAATAGTGATCTAAAAGGTCTCACATCTTAGCGCACATTTAACTACTTTATTTGCTATACTATTGTGGATGTACCGCAAAATAAAGCAGTCCTCCATTTTTCTTCTCTGCAGGCTGATGTTCTTTCTCAGTATAAGCCAACAATGGAGAAACTGACCAAGCTATCTTTCATGATCAGTTACACACCAAGCCTGCTGCTTCTACATGTTGCTATGATGGTCATTCAGCCCATTTTCTCGAACCTGCACTACAACGAGAAATTTGGGTTGCTTCTTTGTGGCTTCCAAACTTGAAATGTTTGTTTGGAAGTTAGTTTAGATTTTTGTTGTGGATTCACAGCTTCTCACATGTACCATCCTCTTAGACCTTTAGATTTCCAAAGAAACTAAATCAAGATATGGTGGTATGGTCTCAATAGTACAACTTAAAGCCTTCCATGCTTTATATTTTCTCTGAAATTTGCTCTCCAAGAATCATGTATCTATGTTAGATCCGGTGAGAAAAGGCGGCTTCCAAGCAGAGGATGTGGGAGTGTTGACCACAGTTGGTTTTCGACTTGGGTGTCTAAATATTCTCGCAATACTTCGCTCCCTCTCGGCCTTTGCGCCATTGGCGCAACGAGTCATCTAGTTAGTTCAAATGATCAATTGATATAAGTTCCCATGATATTGTCCCATCAGTTCAAGTGATCATTGTTGTCTTTGTTTAAGCTGTTCAAGTACAAAATTAGTAGCATTGATCTTTGTGCAGCGATCAGGACGTTCAGCTCTGCCTCCGCAAGCCGTTCACCCCTGCCACAGGAGGCCGTTCGACGATGCAGCACTATCATGTTGTGTTTTTTCAGTACATGTTTTGTGTGCTTTTCAGTTCACCTACTTGATGATTTTATGTCCAATTTCCCCCTGTTTACGTGTTCTTCCTATAGTAAACTAGGTGTTTGTGTTGTGCCTTAATAAGCATTTGAGAAAACCTTGTATGGATCAAAACTACCATATGTTCTTGTAAATGAAGCTCTGCTTCTGTTTTGTTTGAAGTTATTTGATACGTCTCTGTCGTATTTACTTTTTCAAACACTTTCGCCCGTGTTTTGGACTCTTAACTTGTATGATTTGGAATTTTTTTCAAATCTATGACGCATTTTATAGCAAATTCGAAAACTATAGCAAAGAATAGAGAAAAATCAAAATTAGCACCCCGTCGGCCACGCGTGGCCGAAAAGGGTGTTTTCGGCCTCCTTTGGCCGAAATGGACTTTTCGGCCTTGCCTTGGCCGAAAAGGTGCGTACTTGGGCCGAAAAGACCTTTTTGGTCAGGAGTAGGCCGAAAAGTCCTTTGGGCCCACCTTTTTATGTTAATGGTTGACCGAAGTAGCATGGCTTCACTCTTCAGCTTACGTTAGGCCGAAGCGATTTGTTTTAAAAAGAAATTGGTATATAAATACTATGCAACCATTGCCCATCTTAGACATTGAAAAAAAAATATTTTCGCGCAACCCTTTTCCCTCAATATTTTCCCGCCACCCGTTTCCCGCCAACTCCTTCCCGTCATATGTTCCCGCCAACCCTTTCCCGCCATACCACAGTATACCATTAAATAAATTCTTCATATTTAAAAAAAATCATGTTTCTCAAAATCTTTTCCCTTTTTTTAAATGTATATAAAAAATTTAATTTTTTTATATAAATACATTAGCCAGATGCTATCCTATTTGGCTGGTAACACATATACCGAGCGTGAGGTCAGGTTTTTGACTCCATCGCTTGCGCTTTTATCCCATTTTTTTAAATATGAAGAATTTATTTAATGGTATACTGTGGTATGGTGGGAAAGGGTTGGCGGGAAACGGGTGGCAGGAACATATGGCGAGAAGGGGTTGGCCGAAAACGGATGGCGGAAAAGAGTTGACGGGGAAATATTGAGGGGAAAGGGTTGCGCGATTCTTTTTTCAGTGTCTAAGATGGACAATGGTTGCACAGTATTTATATATCAAAATTAAAAAAAATCGCTTCGGCCTAACGTAAGGCGAAGAGTGGAGCCATGCAACTTCGGTCAACCATTAACGTGAAAAGGTGGGCCCAAGGGACTTTCGAGCCTACTCCTGACCAAAAAGGATTTTTCGGCCTACTCCTAACCAAAAAGGTCTTTTCGGTCCAGGTACACACCTTTTCGGCTAAGGTAAGGCCGAAATTTCGGCCAAAGGGAGGCCGAAAACACCCTTTTCGGCCCACGCGTGGCCGATGGGGTGCTAGTATTATTAAAGGGTAGTAGGGAAGCAGATACTGGCCGCTGAAAATTATCCGCTCTGGGTATCATCGATCGACTAACCGCAGCCGCACGGCACGGCATCGATTTGAGGCTAATTTCCATGAAGCTAGCGGAAGGAAGGAAATGCCCGGGCAGCGCCCGACCTGAGAAGAAGAAACCAACAAACGGTCAAGGGAACAGAAGAAATGGCAACAGATATCTGCCGACCCGTCCGTCGTCAGGCTCCGAGCCCCTCGGGTTACAACTACGTATGGTCGCCCACCGTGTTGCTTGTATAGCCACGCAGCCACGCTACTGGTAGCTCCAAGGAGCCTTGTTCCACGGGCGCATTACCATGCACAGTGTCCCTTCTTGGCTGCTAATCAAGCCTCTCCAAGCCGTAGCTGCCAGCCTGCCAAGCTCTAGTGGCCGGGACGTACTTCTACGTACAACAGCCTAGCTGCTGGCTCCATGTACGTGTGCAGGCCATTGCTGCCTACACGCTTCATAGAACAGAGGGTCGCAATATTATATATCCAATGTATACATCCGGTACATCAGTACGCGTATATCAGCTCAATCTGTATACATATACACCGTTGTTCATGACCGGTTGATTGGTTAAACTCGTGGGAATCCCAGCTCTGAATCGTCGCGATCCATCGGCGCCATTTCTTCTCGGGCATATAGTACCCTCACGTGCTTTTTCGTTTCTCAACCCCATTTATTCCACGCGAGAACGCGCGCGTCTCTGTCACCTATGGCTAGGCAGCTGCGTTGCTACCGATAAGATTTCATTCGCGCATCACCTATCAAAATTTGTCTACAAAATCACTATTAGTAGGTGACTAGATCAATCTTTGCAGTTGGCAAACAAAAGATGCCACGTAACTGTGTTCAGCATAAACTAATACTCGTTCTTGATCATGTCATGTTATTCAGTCAATACATAGATTTGTTTGGCACGACAACAACCGTAGGGGATGTTTGGTTTGTGACTAACTTTGCCAAAGATTGCCACACCTAAAGTTAGGCAAGTTTGACCAACTTAGGCAAGTGTTTGGTTCTAGCCACACCTTTGTCAAGCCACACTTTGGTCCCACATGACATACACACAAAAAGTGTGGCAAGATTCCCTTAGGCTTGCCAACTTGTGGCTTTCATTTTGATGAACTAACCTTAGGCAAGCTTAATAAAAATGTATGGCAAAATATGACAATGCTAGACCTAGAACCAAACAGCCCTGTAGTTACTAAGAGCATGGCTAATAGTGTAGCCTGGCTATATGAAACTAACATGTCATATATAGTCGACATCTATAGTTACTCATAATTACAATTAGTATTTTTTTACCTTTTCTCTTTTTTCGTCTGTATATCTATTGTATTTGCCTAGAAGCTAATGCATATGCAAGGCTCTTCCTTAAGAGCTGACTCCATTTTTTTCATGTTTTTCTTCTTCACATAGACAAAAAAAGTCATGTAAGCGGCACATTTCCAATTATGAGCTCGTGCTCATCTAAATTTGGTGAAGAATAAATTCAAAAATAATACTAGAAAAATTTCTCAGGAAAAGAAAAGCAAAATTGGATCGAAACTATGCATAAACAGTAAACTTTTTCATAGACCCAAAATTTGTCGTTTTTGCTGAGAGCTACTCAAACATGCAAATGTTCCGAAATTTGGCACAAACATCACGCACTCGGGCATCTTTCTCCATAAAAAATTTCGAAATTTTGAATTTATTTACTATTTTTAACGATTTTTTCACTCCCGAACCCATCTAAGCCTTGAAGCCAAAACGCCTCACTCCGTAAGCGGACTATAAATCTGCCATTTAACTTGCTCTAATGCACCAGCTTAGCACATGTCAATATATACTACCAGTACAAATATTATGGCTTTGTGCATCACTTCAGGAAGAGGATGAGGGTAACCTCTTTTTCACAAAAAAAAAGTACTAATAGGTTAGGATCATCATGTGGCATGCTTGTTCCTGGCTCCCCACAATTAACATAGGTGGTGATCGAGCGGTACGGTACTAATCCTCGACCCCATATGCTACTTCTCTAGTGAACTGCTCCCTCCGTCCCTAATATAAGAGTGATTTTGAGATTACACTAGTGTCTAAACGCTCTTATATTATGAGACGGAGGAAGTATTATTTAACTTTGTTTTGGAAGAATGGACTGTTATTTAACTAGGTCTGTATATGTAGGTCTTGCTGGTGTTGTGTCCAAGGCCCCGTCTATCAGTTGGCATATCAGCAGTGATATGGTCTATCTGAAACTGCAGAAATGAAATTTGCGTCGAATGTAAGACGATTCAAGATCCTTCTATGATTCTGCATAGATCATGTGCTTTGCTTAACTCTTGGTCTATACTGAAGAAAAATAACAGAAAAGATAAAGGGAACTGACATGAGGGGTAAAGTTGCTCGAACAAGTTCCAAGTGAAGTTTTCAACGCAGCTAGAGGTGTGGACGACAATCCTTCATTCCTTGGGCAAACCAGAATGGTTGCCGGTGACGGGAGAGAGCATTTTCGGATTGGTGCACGAGTAAAGAAGATACCGGACAGTATAAGAAGACTATAAGGGCACTATTCATCTTGGTCATGTGGGAACTATGAAAGCACCGCAATGCCATAGCCTTCGACGGAGCCACGCCATCCAAGGACTATGTCATCCTTAGGATCGGCAAGGAAGGACAAGCATGGAAGCAAGCGAGACTACTTAAAGGCGATATGAATGACTTCTTTCGAGATGTGGAAGCGTCGGCTAGATCAATAAATTAGTCTATAGTTAGAGTAAAGAAAATACCAGACTCTTTACCCCCATCCTCTTCTTTTATAGTATAGTACGCATAGTCATGCATATTCGAGAGACAAAAAAGAAGTTGGTGCCCCGAAGTTCTTAAGATTACAAGTGGATGATGAACAGGAAGATTCTAGGGATCCTATCTTGATGCCATCCGAGCGGCTGCCAAAAAATGAGGATCTGCATCTTGTTGTTTCTTTAGAGCGATTTTATCTTTGGTCGAGTCGTGTTTTTCATTTTCTTTTGGCGCTACCTGCAGTTTGGTTGTTGCTACTCCTTCCTTATTATACGATGTAAGGTTGTAAGTGTTTAACTACATGAAAGTTGGATAAAAATGATTAAATAATACGTATGTGTTTGGAGTGTGAGTGTAGAGGGCATGCGTCCTCACTCTCCAGATCACCGGCTATATGTAGTTTCTGTCTACGGTTAAAGCAAGTATAATAAGGTGATGTAGGCGGGCTGAGACTTAAGATATTATACCTTCATGTGTTGGATGAGAGAGAAGAGAAACGGGTTGTAGAATTACAGCCGGCTGTAGCACGGACTCCAAAAAACTATGTAAGAATGTACGGTGGGCCATGTAGTAAAAAAGTAGTACTTTTTTGCAGCCCACTACTATACATGTTGGCTATTACATTGGCTATAGATGGCATGACAATATGTTATAGCCATCAGTCGACTATATTATTAACCATGCTCTTAGTCTTGTATTGAAGAGTAGAGCATTCTGGAGAACGAGCTTCATGGAGCTCTTTTTTTTTAATAATATCATACATTTTTGAGTTTCATAAAGAAAAACATTCTACATGTTCATATCGATGTATTTTACATGTGTATAAAGTCTGATGATGAAATACATTATGTTGAGAGGTGCACAAAAAAGACAAATCTGTGGATATTATAATAGTGAACGGTGTGTGTGCGGTTCACCATTTTCAAAATCATGATTTTTTTTCTTTTTATTGTAGCTGTCTTTTATAATTTATATCATCTTCAAAATGTATAAACCTGTATTATACATCCATATTGTGATTTTTCGAGAATTTTTGAAACTTCAAAATGTAACTTTTCGTTTTCTTAAGCTCCACGTACCTTGTTTTCCATTTAGCATTTTCGTGTACTGAAACTACTATTAATGGAAATCGGGGGCAACCCGTTTTGCTAAAAGAAAAGAAAATGCTCAATCCAAGGATCGGCCTAGATAGTATAGACGGCAATTCCGCAAAGAAAAATAATACTCCCTCCGTAAACTAATATAAGAGCATTTAGATCACTACTTTAGTATTCTAAACGCTTTTATATTAGTTTACGGAGGGAATAGTAAACGACAAGCGCTCAGCCGGTATACAGAAAAGGTAGAATTTGGCAAGAATGTGTAAGGCTGCGCGGATCACTTAGCCGGCGCCCGCCAGCCGCACGCGCCTCCTCCGGCCGGTCTGCGTTGCCTCGCACGTACGGTACTCATTTCGATCGGCCCCTCTTCCACGACGACGGAGGCACCAACGATAGCAGCATTTCCTTTGTCAGTTTCGGCGTCACACGCTCATCTACTGGTGGCGGCACTTCGTTGCATGTCACTGCTGAAAAATGAACACGACCTTCCTTTTTACGATCCGGGCCACGAAAAGTACGTGCACCCGGCCAGCTAACTACATTGACAGATATCTTGCTTGATGATTTCCATGAAGCAACCGGGAATTAATTCATCTGAATCAAAGGCATCGCTGTCTTGACATTTGAAAGTTTCACAGGCACCATTTTCTACGGCGGTGGCAGGCCTGGTGCAGCGACGAATTTCGTCGGCCTGCCGTCCGCGGCAAAGAGATGATCCAAAGCAAACCAAAAATCTTCCTTCTTTAATTTTCCCTTCTCGCACAAGCAAATCCTTTACGCACCTAATTTGAACAGCTTGCCTTGCAATTCAAACACGAAACGAACCGCACGAAAAACGCCGTTCACATCTCCGAAAGTCCCAACTAGAAAGAACAATTCTGATTTTTCATTTTCAGAGAAAAAAAGGACCATTCCTTCTTCTTTTTTTGATTCCTCTTGCTTAGTCGAGAGTGTACAAATCGACCTCTCAGTCTCACCGGTCCCCAGGCCCCACCGGCCGGTCGGACCACCGACCAAATCACAACCACACAGCACTCATCCGTCAACATCCCAGCAGTCCATTTCAGGGGACACCAAAATGGACAAACAAACAAACAAACAAATAAATAACAAATCAGCATACGCAACACCGTATACGTACCTACATACGGTGTATGCATGATTCTACGATGCACGTACGCGTATCTACAGCGTAGGCTCTCGCACAGCCACACGGTTTACACGTGCGTGCTCTACATTGCACGCGCAGACGGGCGCTTCAGCGCCGCTCCGGCGCCCGGTACGGCGTCCACGCGCCCAGCGGCGACGGCGTGCCCTTCCACACGTGGGCCGGCGTCCGCGTCGTCATCGCGCCCGGCGCGTCGGACACGCGCCACACCTTCACCGACCCGTCGAGGCTGCCGCTGTACACCACCCACCGCCGGTGCCCGTCCGCGTCGACGGGCTCCTCCTCGTCCATGGCCACGCACTTGACCGGCCCCGTGTGGCCGCTCAGCACGGCGAGGCGGGAGTGGTCAGCGCCCTCGTCGCGCCGCCACACGGCGATCGTCCGGTCGGCGGAGCCGCTCACGACCACGCGCCCCGCCACCGCGACGGACAGCACGGCCATCTTGTGCCCGCGAAGCGCCCCGCCGTTCCTCGGCGCGCTCTCCCGGTCGGCTCCGCGCCGCCACTGCCAGTGGGTCACGGCCCCGTCCGACGAGGCCACGTAGACCACGCGCGCCTCCGCCGCAACGGCGATGGCGGTCACCGCGCTCTCGCCCTTCCGCAGCACCCGCTCCATGACGTGCCTCGTGGCGCCGCCCTTGCCGTCCTCCCGCCGCCACACCTTGACCGTGCCGTCCGCGGAGCCGGTGAAAGCCAGCGCGTTAAACCCCGCCGCGGCCACCGTGTTGACAGCGTCGTCGTGGGCGCGCACCGACTCGAGGCACCTTGAGTCGGACACGCGCCACACCTTGAAGGTCCTGTCCCACGACCCGGAGTAGAGCAGCCCGGCGTCAGCGTCCAGGCTGAGGCACGACACGGCGTCGAAGTGCCGCAGCCAGACGGAGCTGTGCCGGCGCCGCGTCTCGATGTAGTGCGACGGCCTGACGGAGCTCCTGAGAAAGTCCCCGAGCTTCGGGAGCGAGCCGACGCGCTTGTGCACGGCAGGGTCGTCGGCGGACGCGCGCCACACGCGGATCTTGCCGTCCTGGTGGCCGGTGTATATCCTCCCGTCCCCGGCGACGACGATGGCCTTGACGAGCCCGCTCCCGCACTGGAACCCGGCGAACTCTCGGCGGTCCCTCCACACCCGCACGTTCTTGGAGTCCGTGCCGGTGTACAGCAGGTCCCCGGCGGC
The DNA here is from genome assembly GCF_002162155.2 of Triticum dicoccoides. Taxonomy (NCBI): domain Eukaryota; kingdom Viridiplantae; phylum Streptophyta; class Magnoliopsida; order Poales; family Poaceae; genus Triticum; species Triticum dicoccoides. The sequence continues at coordinate 93,673,311 of NC_041389.1, read as the reverse complement.
GGCGAGCGAGTACACGTGCCCGTCCTCCTTGACGAACGACCCAAGGAGACCCGTCTCGTCCGCGGCGCCGGCCGTCAGCGCCGCCCCGGCGCCGAGCCCCGGGAGGTTGACCCACGGCGACGCGACGTACGGCGACGGGGACGCCGTGGCCGACGTGCTCGCGCTCCCGCTGGTCGTGGGCGAAGGCAGCGGGGAGCACCCGTCGTCGTTGGCCGCCGCCACCGCCGGGTCCGGCCGCAGGAACTGCAGCAACTTCTTGTGATTCCTCATGGCACAACGAAGAATCGTACACCACTCACAAACGCAACACCAGCCACCGATCGTTCAACAAAGTATCGAGTCTCTGCGGCCTTGGAGGGATCGAGCCGGCTGCCAAAATTACTCGGTGAGAAACCGAAGAGGGAAGGGTGAAGGAACCGAGGGATGTCGAGAGTGACGCTTTGGCGGTTCGGCGAAGAAGAAAGATTTTCAGCTGGGATGGCGCTGGTGCGCGGGGTATATATAGCGGCGGGCCGGCGGGGTGGCGGGGCGGGGCGGTCGCGCCAGGTGGACGGCCGAGGTTTGGAGACGAGGGGTTGCTTCGGCCTTTGCGGGGAGCATGTGGTCCGATGGGCCGGGCGGGACACGCGGCATGCTGTGGAGACGGTGCGGTACAATGATTTGCATAGCGGCGCAGGTGAGTGGTGCAGTGTTGGTGCTGGTGGTGTGCCCCCGCAAATCGCACTGGGCCACACGATCGATCGTACGGCGGCAAATGTCAACTTGGCGTCAGAATTTGAATGCAGTTCCCATGTAAAAAGTTGGCACGTCAAGCTATATTCAAGCTAACTAGACTGCTGCATAGTGTGTGGATACGTTGAGTAATCAAGCAAAAGTCAAACCCAAATCGATACTAGTACGTGTAGATGGAAACAGATCGATTGGGCAGCGAAATCTCCAGGTTGCAAGGAAATCGTATCGGTAGCAACGCAGCCGCCGAGCTAGGTGACAAGTACGCCGCGCTCATTTGACTTGACCTGCAACCACAACCACACGACAGGCCGGGTCTAATATACTAATCCCAGACGCTAACTATATATAGACGCAGCACTTTGCCCTTTGACAAAGTCTCGGATCACGTGAAAGTTATACTACGTAATGAACTTGGAGCGCATTAGTCCATGTTGATTCGGCTCCTTGGGACGTGTTAGCTCGATCCTTCCTCGCCGTGTGGTGTGGAATCGACCTGACGTGTCGACCTGGACGACAGAGACGCTAAGTTAACAGCTGGTACGTGCGTTGATGAGTTATTACCGGGTTGAAAAACGGAAAACATGTGACAGTCTATCCGTGGGAAAAAATGGCGCCGAAGGATCGCGACAACACGGTGAAAGTCAAGCGTGACCGAGTGATCATCACACTGATTGATTCTGGATTAGGGTACGTGCGTACTCGTGATGTCATATACTACCAGGCTAACTTCAAAGTGAGATTCCGATGAGATCAATCAAGCAGTATTGTTGTACATAGTACATACGAATCGGCTGCCATAGTTTGTTTGGCTTCTAGAAGCTCCTTTTATATCGCGAGAAAGTTTAAAAGTTTATCAGAGCGAGCCAAGAGAAAAGCACCCCACCAATTTATCATGCACATGGGCCCGTACGTGCAACAAGGGTCCACGTGAATGCATGCAATACATAGCTAGTGCCGCACTGCCGCCACAAAGCAGCACGCACGGTGGGTGGCCATATATACCTACGTAGTGTTGGGTGATGCAAACCGACCAGGCGGCTGTTCCGTCCCCGCACTTTTCTGCTCCAAATATCTATCTACCTTTCCGAGCTTTGTGATCTACGACTACGAGCAGGAGGAGAGGGAACCGCTGGCTCCGCGCCACGTGCCCCGGCAGCAGCACACCAAACCTCCATCGCCATGTGCCATGTGCCACGCCCAGCAAAAGTAGATTCGCTCGCTCGCTATGGCCCTGTTTGGATACTCTAACCTGGTTAGAGGTTAGAGTTATTTTCTAACTCTAGACTAATCTTAAACTAACTCTAGCCTTTGATGGTGTTTGGATGAGAGGGTAAGTTTGAAAATAAATGCACTTTTTTCAATCATTTGACTCTTTTAACCAGGATTTGCTGTGGCTGGCTCTTGTGTGGGTGACCGGTGCCGCGCCGGCGAAGGTTGCGTCGGAGATGGTGCGGATGGATGGGAACGGGATGGAGGCAGACGGGGCGGGCGGACTGATGCGGCGAGATGGAGGCGAACGGGGCCGGCTGGGGCGTGCGAAAGGGACGGTGATGGGCGGACGAACTGGTGCGGCGGGATGGAGGCAGACGGGGGCGGGCAGACGGGGGCGGGCAGACGCGGCCGGCGGGGGTGGGCAGACGCGGCCGGCGATGCAGGGCGACAGGGGCCAGCAGGAGGAGGAGAACAAGATGCAGCTGGGGGAGGAGAACGAGATGCAGCGAGGACGAATGGATAGGATCCGGTGTGGCTGCATGCGACAGAAAAAGAATATTTTTAGGGCCCCGCCACAACTAGCTCCAATTAGCACCTCTTCACAGGGATAGTTTTTTTGATGGGTTAGTTCCTATCTAACTCAAACCAGCCCATGTGTTTGGATACTTCAAAAGTTAGTTCAGCCCCAAGTAGCTCAAAGTAGCTCTAGCCCTGGGATCCAAACAGGGCCTATGGCCATCAGCCCACCATCACATCAGATCGGACGGACCGCGCACACTGTTGCTGCACGCAAAGCGAATGTAGCCCGCCTAGGCCCGCCACCCGGCGCGCACTGGATGGATGGATACGCGATTCCGCCGATGCGAAACGACGACGGCTCGATCGATCAACCCAGCACCAAAAGTAATCAACCACCACACAACCCACAGATCAAACCAGCAGCAGATCGCGCGCGCCGCTCGGAGAGGCGACACGTCGCCGGGGCCCGGCCGGGGGCGCCGCGACGACAGCGACCGCGCCTGACGTGACGGGCCGGCGAACCACGCGCGTCGATATTTTTCTGGTTTTCGGCTTCGTCAGGGTCTCGGGCGCGCAGGGGTTTTTCCTTCCGGATCGTCGACCGATCCGGCGAACCCTGGCCGTGCCGTGCGGCCGCGGTCAGTCGGCCGATGGGTTGGACGGATATACAGACTTCCACCGGCGGCATGCGCGCCGTGTCGAGCCAAGGGCACGCCGCACGCGCCTTGGAGGCGAGGCCATCTCCTCGGATCGCATGTTTCGGGCGGACGACAACGGTCGATCGAGTGGATAACGACCGGGACAATGTCGATCGCTAGCTTTGCTGCTGCTACGACCGGAGTACAACACGACGTTTTCTTGTTTTTTTTCCCGCATGGCTGCAACACAACGCATCAAAATATGTGAGCATGCATGGTTTTCGCCCCATAATAAGGTGCTCGATGGCGAGTGATTGCCGTGAGTTTCCCAGCAATGCTTTGGACTCGCTTTCCCTTTTCTAAATTTCCTTTTGCACTAAAAACTGGTATGTTTCCGTTATGTGAGTAATAGAAAGGGGTCATGCCCGGTTAAAAGAAAACTACATCCATGCATGTCTATGGTGTTGGGTTCAAAAAAAAAAAACTACATCCATGCATGTCTTCACTTTTTTATATGAGAATGCGTGTCTTATTTATATCATAAAGATCAAAATACAAGTAGCGTAAAGACCCACATGCCAAAATTGAAAAGATGAAAAGACAGTAGAACGTCTTCAAGTTTGACACCAACATCCGTCACCTGCCTCCGGTACCACCACAACAGTCATCAAAGAAAAAAAACAATGGATCACATCCTCACCCGAGCACGACGGCTCCATCACTGATATGCAGCTTGCGGACCTCCAAGGTGGCTCTCCGAAAGTGAAGTCATTGCCGTTGAACGGATCAGACAGGGGCAACTTCACAGACACGCCATCGAACTCCAGATCTGACACCCCATGACGACTAAGATGCCGAAGGAAGAAACCATACCTGCCATTCATCAACCACGAAACAAGCACACATTCCGTATTTCAGATGTCGTCGATGCAGACCATAATTGGCATATGCTCCTGGACTACCTCCCAATCTATGCGTCGACGTTGGAGCAGACACCATCGCAACGACGGAGCCCGAGGACACATGTTCTCCACAAGGATGCGGCGCCCGCCACAACATTCATGCTTGAACGGACTGGTTCCCAAATCCATCACCGTCCATAGAGATGATTTCCTTGCCGAAGAAGAATATGGAGTTTCTTTATTCATCACCATCGTCGCCGCCGTTGAAGCCAAGATGCCGGACGATCCAAAAACCTAAACTACTAGGGCCCTAGAACCTAAAACTAAGACGATCCGCACACGCGGGATCCGGTGACCCCCCTCACCACCGACGACCAAAAGGTCGCCGACGGAGGGAAGCCGCCGGAAGACGGCGCCGGAAGGGTTTCTGGTTGCTAGCCAAAAAGGAGCGCTTGTAGATTAACTAATGGCTATCTGACGTAAGTTCTTTGTATCATGCATGTCTACACTTTGCCTTGTCAATAATTAACTCCCACCGCGTGAACACGTACAACCAACAACATATATGGATAATCTAAGTGAGATGGTATGGTACATATGTAATCTAGATCATAATCCAAACAAGATCTTGGCACCGCTTTGATACCATCCTCGAGTGATAGGAGCTGTCTCTCCGCATTGGTAATCCTTTTAAGGCCACCACCTTAATTTTTGGCTAGATCTCAGTGATTTAGATTTAATCAAGTATCAGTCAAATGGCAGAACATAAAAATAAAGAAAAAGTTAAAAAAAATGCACGGATCTCTGTATAAGATCTCGTGAATATAATAATGATTAAAACTTTGTTAAGTCTCAGTTGATTAAGATTTAACAATCTCCTTTGAGAAAAAAGAAGATCTTGCAATCCATGCCACCTTGCTATTTTTGGACACGTCACCAGCGACACGTATGCATACGGACCTAATTCAATAACAGTTGAATAGACATCTTGAAGTAGAATCTGGTCAAGGATTAGCAGCGTACCACTTGATCACCATCTGTGTTAATTCTGGGGAGACAGAAAGAAGCATGCCACATGACGATCCTAAGCTATTATTTGTATATTTTAGCGGGCACTAAGCTGACGCATTGTAACTACGCCACGTCGTGCCAAATAAATCTATGCTTTGACATACTAATATGATACTATGATCAAGAACAAATAACTTCCGCAGGCAAGTCGCAACACTGCTACGTGGCATATTTGTTTGTCAACTGCAGATATCAATCGAGTTTTGTTGCCAGATTTTGGTCTCTGCTCCTTTATACTACCTTGGTTTTCCTAGTGAGACACTTGCTTTATGAAAGCAGGGCTCGGAACCCTTTTTCTTAACAGAAAATGGCGTTTATATCGTGCAATCAATCTTCTATTTCTCTTTAGTATCTTTTTTGTATCTACTTGAGCCGGAAAGAGAGGGAACGTCTGGCATGTACGGGCGTAGAGATGATTTCTACTGCTCGGGCGCGAGTGAGCTCCTTTTCTTTCAGTTAAAAAAATTTTGTATCTCAAAGTTTCAAAATAAACATGAAGAAAGTTTGGCATTAGCTCACGTATCTATATTGGATTTTTTGTCAAAAAAGACTACATGCCCAACAGAAATGACAAAAAAGACTACCTTCAAATAAAATTGACAAAAAAGACCATCCTAACCATGGCGGCAGGTGCGCCAGCCGACGCGTGGCACCTGCCGCCATGCAGGCAGGCGGCAGCACCTGCCGCCACATGCCCAGGCGGCAGCAGCTGCGTAACAGGCAGCCAGCGCCCAAGAGGGAACAGGGGATTGTATGTGCTGCTTGCCGCCTAGCGGCGGGGCGGCAATACTGTTTGCATGTATTGCATGCTGCTACGTTTCGTTTAGTCTACGTTTTGTTTCGTCTGCGTTTTGTTCTATCTGCGTTTCGTTTTGTCTGACGAATAATGCCACAAATTCGTATATCCTATTGTTGATTCCTTAACATGCAGCACACAATTTTTTAAATAATAATTATTTATTTACAAATAATAATACGAGCCTCCATCACCGGCCTCATCGTCGGCCTCCTCGCACCGGGCGATTCACCGGTGGACCTTCACCGTCGCGGGTCTCATCATCGACCTCCTCGCGGCGGCCTCATCTCCGCTCGACGGACCTTCGTCACCGCAGGCCTCATCGTCGGCCTCCTCGCGCCAACATCATCGCCCGACGGACCAGCTCCGTTGTGGCCTCATCATCAGCCTCCTCGCGCTGGCCTCAACGCCCGGGCGATGATGTCGGCGGGAGGAGGCCAACGATGAGGCATGCGGCGGCGAAGATACGCGAGGAGGCAGACGGGCGTTGAGGTCGGCGCGAGGAGGCCGACGATAAGGCCTGCGGCGGAGCAGGTCCGCCAGGCGATGATGTCGGCGCGAGGAGGCCGATGATGAGGCCTGCGGCGGCGAAGGTCCGCCAGGCGATGAGGCCGACGCGAGGATGATCGCCGATGACGAGGCCCGCGACGGAGCAGGTCCGTCGGGCGATGATGTCGGCGCGAGGAGGCCGACGATGAGGCCTGCGGTGGCGAAGGTCCGCGAGGCGATGAGGCCTGCGGCGGAGCAGGTCCGCCAAGAGATGAGGCCGCCGCGAGGCGGCCGATGATGAGACCCGCGACGGTGAAGGTCCGCCGGCGAATCGTCCGGTGCGAGGAGGCCGATGATGAGATCCATGATGGAGGCTCGTATTATTATTTGTAAATAAACAATTATTATTTACAAAAACAGTGTGATGCATGTCAAGGAATCAACAGCAGGGTATATGAATCAACATTATTCGTTAGACGAAACGAAACGCAGATAAAACAAAATACAGACTAAACAAAAGGTAGACTAAACGAAACGTAGCAGCATGCAAACTGTGCATGCAAACAGTGTTGCCGCATGCCACTAGGCGGCAAGCAGCGTATGCAATCCCCCGTTCCGTGTTGGGCGTTGGATGCCTGTTACGCGGCTGCTGCCGCCTGGGCATGTGGCGGCAGGTGCTACGCGTCGGCTGGCATGTCTGTCGTCTTGGTTGGGTGGTCTTTTTTGTCAATTTCATCTGAAGGTAGTCTTTGTTGCCATTTTTATTGGGCAGGTAGTTTTTTTGACAAAAAATCTCTATATTGCACTGTGTAAATTTTCATGATGAAATACATTAACAAGCAAGCTACACAAAAAGAGAAAATCTTTTAATTGAACAGCAAACAGTGTATGTACAGTTCAATATAAAAAAGCAACACATTTGTTTTTTGTGCGGCTCTTGAGTTAATGTACACCCAATTTTAAATACATGTACTCACTTTGTTCCTAAATATAAGTTTTTTTAGAGATTTCAATAATAGACTACATACAAAGCAAAATGAGTGAACCTACACTCTAAAATATGTCTATATACATCTGTAGTTTGTATTGAAATCTGTAGAAAGACTTATATTCCCAAATCTACTAAATGCATAAGAGTATTGACCACCGAGTACCGAGAGTCATATTTTGTTGGCACCATGGCATAACGCAATAATGTGACGGTATTTATAAACTGTGCGTGCGATAGGGATTGTAAGGTCAAACCGGAAGGGCTTCGAGAGAGAAAAGAGCGGCCAGTGGGAAATCATGAGGCCACAACCAAGGAAATCTAATCGGTTTGACTTGACCCGCAAATCGCAACCATAGCTAACAGCCAAAACCGGCTTGGGCCGGATCTTTTTTCGGAGGAAGGCTCAAGCCGATCTAATACACTTGTACTCGCACTGTAAACTTTCTTTTTGCGGGTCACACCATAAACTAATATTCCCTCCGTCCGAAAATATTTGTCATCAAAATGAATAAAAAAGAATGTATCTAGAACTAAAATACATCTAGATACATCCCCTTTTATTCATTTTAATAACAAGTATTTTCGGACGGAGGGAGTATAAGATATACTCCCTCCGTTCCAAAATTCTTGTCTTAGATTTGTCCAAATACAAATGTATCAAGTCACGTTTTAGTATTAGATACATCCGTATCTAGATAAATGTAAGACAAGAATTTTGGAACGGAGGGAGTACTAATTTAATTAAATAAATATCATTTGGGCAATTCGGAACATATGTAAACTAGTGATGATCGAACTCCACGTTATAGTATTCGAGAAAGGTAATGTGACGTACGCACGGTAACACAATGATGCTGTTAATTCAGCTGCTAAGACATGTTAACTCGTTACCGTGTAGATCATTGCGACGTGTCGATCTGGACGACAGAGACGCGCGCAAGGCTGCGGGTTCTCCCATGGAATAAATCGGGTTGAGAAACGGAAAGAACGTGACGGTACTATATGCGTGAGGAAATGGCGCCAAAGGATCGTGACGGTTTTATATGTGTTGATTAATTTTGATTCGGATATAGCATACGTACTGGTGATGTCAGGAGAGTGACTTCTGAGATGAGATTAATTTACTGATGTGCACATATCGCGACCGCCAATTATAGTTACCGATCATGCCATGGGATATACTCTCTCCATTCCTAAATATTTGTCATTTTAGAGATTTCAACAAGTGACTACATACAAAACAAAATTAGTGAATCTATGTTCTAAAAGTATGTCTATATATCATTCGTATGTGATAGTTCATTTAAAATATCTAAAAAGACAAATATTTAGAAAACCTAGGGAGTAGTACGCTTATTGTATGTACAAATACTCGTCTCAATCCCCAAAAAAATACCATCTCTAGAGTTTGGCAGCTACTAGCTTGTAGTTTTTTTTTTTTGAGCAAAAGAGGGTTTCCCCTTCGACTTCCATTAAAGAAACCATCAAGCATCCGACAGGTTTACCACCGATAATATACTAATCCTATTACAGCCCAGCGAAAGATCAAAAGTAAAGCAAGGACAACAAAAAAAAACCCAGGGAGGCCACTGTTTTAAACAGCAGAGACTCCAACCACTACAGAAACGAAAATGCTGAGCCGCCTGCTCAGGCTTCCACTTCCTTAGCCGAAACACCAAAAGAGAAGATCTTCTTTTTTTGTCACTACTTAATTCGAAGAACTTCAAAATGCCACCCTTGCGTCACCTTGTACACATCACTTGCTACCTGCTTGATGAGTTTTGCTTCCAGCATCAACATTCTTTCCTCTGGGTTCCTTTTCTGCAAAATAACCCAATCAGAAATCCATCCACACATCAGTTTTACAATCCCCATTGGGTCAGAAATCTTCTTTCTATCAAATACAATATCATTCCTACATCTCCAGATCACCCATAAAAGCGCTGAGGTGCCAACCAAGATAAGCTTCTTGGTATCTTTCTGAAAATATTTTAGCCAATTCCAAGGCAGTCATTAAGGTCTCTAGGGGTGTGTTTTAGATCAAAGGCACATCTCACTAATGCCCAGATGATTCTGGCTACAGAGCAAGAAAAAACAAATGATCAATTGTTTCATCCTTACCACACAATACACAATGCTTATCTCCTTTCCAGCCTCTCCTAATAGGTTGTCTCTAGTAAGCACATTTTTCCTAGCCAGAAGCCATAGAAAGAATTTAATTTTAGGAGGCACTTTAGTTTTCCACAAAAAATTTCTGGAAAACCCCACATCAGTCTTAATCAGATGGCTATACAAAGATTTGATGGAAAATTTTCTGTCATTAGTCAGCATCCACAAAGGTTTATCACTCCCACCATACATCAGTACTTCCTCACATCTCACTCTTATGCTATTCCAAAGTTGTTCAGTGTCTCCAAAGAGAGATCTCCTGAAAGTGAAACCACTCCAGCCTTTATCAACAACATCCCTAACTGAAATCTCATGATCATTACTAATGAAGAACAAAAAGGGGTAAGCATCTTTAAGTGGTTTATCACCCACCCACCAATCTTCCCAAAACCTGGTATTTTCCCATCTCCCAATTTTTTCTTAACACGTGGGTAGAAGTATTTTTTAACTTTCAAGATGTTAGACCAAAACTGGAAGTCCCCGTTTTTAGGTTCAATCCCAGATAGACATTTGTCCCCAACATATCTCTTCTTAATAATCCCCCGCCAGAATCCCTCATCATTCTCTAATTTTCACAGCCATTTAGCTAATAAAGCAATGTTAAACATTTTCAGTGTTTGTGATCCCCAGACCCCCTTGCTGTTTTGGAAGACAACAGGTTTTCTAGTTCACCAAATGGTATTTTCTCTTATCTTCTTCCGATTGCCATACCATCCTGGCTCTGTAAAAGTTCACTTTTTCCTAACCCCAGCCGGTAGAAGATAAAAGGATATCATGTATATAGGAATATTGGATAAACATGACTGTAACAAAGTAACTCTACCTGCTATATTCATCAATCTACCCTGCCAACAGGCACATTTTTTCTCAATTTTCTCAGCTACATTTTTCCACATACTGTCTCTGGTTCTTTTATTGGACACAGGTAAGCCAAGATATTTCAGGGGGTTTTCCCCCAGGTTGCAAGTGGAAATTTACTGATACAATTTTTTTCCCTCTAGCCTCCCCAAACAAGAATATTTCACTTTTATGAAAATTTATTGTCAGGCCAGACATCTGCTCAAAAGCAGTTAAATAAATTTAAGATTTCTAGCAGAATTTTCATCATGTTGAATCAGGAAAATGGTGTCATCAGCATATTGCAGCATGTTAACCCCATTTTCATGATAATCAGTAAGGACCCCTTTCACAAACCCTTCATTCTAGCTTTATCTAATATAATGGCAAGAGCATCAACTGCTAGGTCAAAGAGCAGGGGAGACAATGAATCACCCTGTCTAAGCCCCTTGAAGGTTTTGAAGTAAGGGCATATGTCCTCATTCACCTTGACTCCTACATGACCCCCCCCCCCTTATAGTGTGCATCACCCAGTCACACCATTATCTAGGAATTTTTTAAGTTTAAGCATCTTATGGACAAAAGGCCATTTAATTTTATCATATGCTTTTTCAAAATTAACTTTGAGCAGCATAGCACTTTGTTTTTTGGTGTGAATAGAATTTAGAGCTTCATGTAGGATCACAACACCCTCCATAATGTATCTACCTTTCACAAAGGCGGTTTGAATTGGAGAAATAATTGGGTTGACTACCTTACTTAGTCTGTTCATCAACACCTTAGTGATAATCTTGAAATTGACATTCAAAAGACATATTGGTCTAAATTTTTGAATTTTCCTAGCATCTTTGACCTTTGAAACTAGGGTGATAGTCCCATAGTTCATCCTAGCCAAATCAATTTTGCTACTATGAAAATCATCTAAGATAGCTTTTAGATCTGTCTTAAGCATCTCCCAAAAATGTTGGTAAAAGTCCGTAACAAATCCATCAGGACCTGGGCTTTTGTTTTTCTCCATGTTGAAGACCACTTCTCTGATTTCTTCCATGCGAAAAGATTTAATCAGTTCAGTTTTTTCCTGTGGGGAAATTTCCTCAGGGTTTTTAATGTCCAAATTTACGTTGGAATTATCAGCTTGACCAAATAGCTTTTTGTAGTAATTAGTTACATGTTCCATGAGTTTGGCATCCCCCTCTATGGGTTCACCTTCATGCTCTAGAGTAGTGATCCTATTTTTTCTTCTCCTTCCATTAACCTTGGTATGGTAGTATCTAGTATTAGTATCTCCCCTCCTTAATCTCTGTATCTTTATATCTCTGCAACCATTTTATTTTCTCCATTTTAAGAATGTCTTCTAGTTCTTTTCTCAAAGCTTTCTGAATGTCTCTATCTTGGGCACTAAGACCATTAGTCTCAGCATTCTTATCCATCTCATCCAATAATCCAAGTAATTCTTTTTTTTCTTATAAACAACATTGGCATTGATAATCCATCCTTTGATTTTCTATCTAATATTTCTTAACCTGCTCCACCAAATGTCTAAGCTAGAGCCTCTACATTTAATATTCCAATTTATTTCTACAAATTCCCTAAAAACTTCCATGAGCATCCAGGCATTTTCAAATCTGAAAATGGGTTGACTCTTTTTATGATCTCTAGTGTCTAACAACAGAGGGGTGTGATCAGACATTTCCCTTTCCATGTCATTAACCATGGCAAGGGGATATTTATCTTCCCAATCTGGGCAGATCAAAATCCTATCAAGCTTCTCATGTGTGGGCTCAGGTAGATTGTTTGGCCAGCTGTATCTCCTCCCATTCAAAGGAAGATCTCTGAGACAGCATGTTCTATAATTGCATTAAAGACAAAGCTAAAATGGTCCACTCCTCCAGGTTTTTTTGAACCATTCCTAATTAGATTAAAATCACTTCCAATCACACAGGGTTATGGATTATCCTGATAAAATCTAGAGAGTTCAGCCAGGAAGGCTGCTTTCCCATCTGTTTGAGCATCACTATAGACTGTAACTAAATTCTAGCTAAATTTAGCTATCTTGTCAAACAAATGAATTTTGACAAAATAAACCCCTTTTTCTACCTGTAACACTTCAAAACAATCACTATTGATTCCTACTAAAATTCCTCCAGATTTGCCTCTAGGGGCAATCCATTCCAAAAGGAAATTTCTTCCTCGAGAAAGGTTATGTAACTCATTTTTTGTAAAATCACCTTTAATAGTTTCCTGGAGTCCAACAAAATCCAGTTGTTTCTCCAAAATGGTATCTCTAATAAAGTTTCTTTTAGTATCTTTCCCAATTCATCTAACATTCCAAAAAAGGCCTCTCATTTTTCGTTCTTTTTGTTTTTTCTCACTTTAGCTCCCCCACTCAAGATGGATTTTTTCCCAGCACTAAAGGTTGTTACTCCACCTCTCATTTTTCTGTTACTAGAGAATTTTTTTAATTTGTCATAGTGTTCTACTTCTATATCATCATCAGAGTTATCTCCTTCTGAACACAATTCTTCTAACTCAATGTCCCCAATGTCAATGAGACTTGGAGAGTCATCTTTTTTCTCCTCCCTATTTTTATTAATTAAACTTTGTATATATATATATCTCTTCTAGCCTGCCGAATATTAGAAATCAGGTCTAGGTTTTGGGTAACCATATCTAGTGCACATCCTGTTGGGGAACGTAGTAATTTCAAAAATTTCCTACGCACACGCAAGATCATGGTGATGGCATAGCAACGAGAGGGGAGAGTGTTGTCTATGTACCCTCGTAGACCGTTAAGCGGAAGCATTATGACAACGCGGTTGATGTAGTCGTATGTCTTCACAAATCGACCAATCCAAGCACCGAACGTACGACACCTCCATGTTCAGCACACATTCAGCTCGATGACGTTCCTCGGGCTCCAATCCAGCTAAGCGTCGGGATGAGTTCCGTCAGCACGACGGCGTGGTGACGATGATGATGTTCTACCAGCGCAGGGCTTCGCCTAAACTCTGCGACGATATGACCGAGGTGGAATATGGTGGAGGGGGGCATCGCACACGGCTAAGGAACGATCCGTAGATCAACTTGTGTGTCTATGGGGTGCCCCCCTCCCCCGTAAAGGGGGAGAGGAGGAGGGGCCGGCCTAAGGGGAGGCGCGCCCTAGGAGGGGGAAACCTACTCCAAGTAGGTTTGCCCCCTCCCTTTCCTATTCCAAGAAGGAGGGGGAAGGAAGGAGTGGGAGAGGGGAAAGGCAAGGGGGGCGCCGCCCCCCCTTCCTTGTCCTATTTGGACTCAAGGGGAGGGGGCGCGCCTCTTGCCCTGGCCGGCCCCTCTCTCTCTCCACTAGGGCCCATCAAGGCCCATTACTTCCCGGGGGGGGGGGGTTCCCGTAACCCTCCGGTACTCCGGTTTTTCTCCGAAAACACCCGGAACACTTCCGGTGTCCGAATATAGTCATCCAATATATCAATCTTTATGTCTCAACCATTTCGAGACTCCTCGTTATGTCCGTGATCACATCCGGGACTCCGAACAACCTTCGGTACATCAAAACTTATAAACTCATAATAAAACTATCATCGTAACGTTAAGCGTGCGGACCCTACGGGTTCGAGAACTATGTAGACATGACCTAGAACTATTCTCGGTCAATAACCAATAGCAGAACCTGGATGTTCATATTGGTTCCCACATATTCTACGAAGATCTTTATCGGTCAAACCGCATAACAACATACGTTGTTCCCTTTGTCATCGGTATGTTACTTGCCCGAGATTCGATCGTCGGTATCCAATACCTAGTTCAATCTTGTTACCGGCAAGTCTCTTTACTCGTTCCGTAATACATCATCTCATAACTAACTCATTAGTTACAATGCTTGCAAGGCTTATGTGACGCCTGGATATTTAAGCTACAGTAATTCTTTGCTAATGATGCCACGTCACTTCGATTACTGTCGCTAATCTCGCGTTAGTTCAAAACGATTCGAATTCAAATTTGGATTTTTGGCAAACAAACAAAGTTTTCAAACTTCAAAACAAAAATGTTCGGACCGTGTCAAATATTGCATAGATAATTATCGTGAAATAAACACATTTTTCATAAAATGCCTAAATACTTTTAAATGAATTAAAACAGAAAAGAAAGTAAGTAAAAAGAAAGAAATTTAAAAGTATTTAGGCATTTTATGAAAAATGTGTTTATTTCACGATAATTATCTATGCAATATTTGACACGGTCCGAACATTTTGGTTTTGAAGTTTGAAAACTTTGTTTGTTTGCCAAAAATCCAAATTTGAATTCAAATCGTTTTGAACTAACGCGAGATTAGCGACAGTAATCGAAGTGACGTGGCATCATTAGCAAAGAATTACTGTAGCTTAAATATCTGGGCGTCACAATTCTCCTCCACTACAAGAAATCTCGTCCCGATATTTAAGAGGGGAGGTAAGGGAAAAGGGATTTGGTTGCGAAATTCTAACGAGTCTTCTCGGTCTTGGTTGCACTTCTCGAGGAGGTCGATCCATTACATTGTTGTCTTCACTTCTCTGCTTCAGGTCATCATGGTGATGTCGTTCTTTTCTCGGGAACTCCAACGTACTTACGAATAGGTAAGGGGCAGCTCGGCTACGACAGAATGCTTATGAGGGAAACAATCTGGGGGTTAACCCATGAATGAGCATAAGATTATCTCTCGAGTTGAACATATCGAATACATCAAGAGTAAGGTACGAGGGTACAATAAGAGGTTCCAAGTGGATAGATAGTTGCTCGAAGTCTGAACCAGAGTGAGAAAGGGTTTTAGAGCAGCGAGAGTAAGTATTGCGTCTGATACTAGAATAGAGCATTAGGAAGGTGGCCCGTGAGTTAAATACGAAGCCAAGCGCGAGGAATAACTTCGACAACAGGGTGTATAGGAGAGTCAGGTTTCGATCCTGTGGAACTGTGGGTTATGGGCCCACCATGTGGTTGAAAGTAGGAAGGGGGCCGACATTTTGCACGGTCATGATAGTAAGGCGTGTCAAAGGGTAGCCTGTCAGATATGTCGGCAACAACATCGATACCAAGGGCGAGGGACGAAGAGAACCATTTTCCTGCTCGTTGAACGAGGCGGGCCAATAGGCAAAGTTCTCGTCCATCGGTGGTTACCGGAATATCATCAACAATCGTAACAGGGTCTTACTGACCAATTATACATCGAGGTGTTTACATAAGCAGTGAATCTTTACTGCTTAGATTATATAGATCACAAGAATGTCAAACACAACAATGGAAAGGAAAATATGAATATCAGATTAAACAGAACAATGGAAAGGAAAATGTGTTAAAACACATAATTCAGGGGTATATCCTTCCCAAGGACAAGCAGAGCAAGATATCCATGACAGGATATAAAGTAGACAACCATTTAGGTAAGGGGGGGGGAGGAATCTCATGATATTACCCATACAACGGTGTTAGGATAAATGATAAACAAAATTTAGCATCGTGCTTCAAATGTTCCTGTTGAAAATCGGAGTACCATTGACATGCTTCGAGGTAGCATTGACATGGTCTTCAGGTGAAGATCAAACTTTGGAAACACGAAGGATCCATCAGGAATAACTTGTAGAATAAGTCTTACAATTTCCCCATGGATGAACGGATAACCTTGCTGAAAAGGAATCTATAATGATAGGTCCTCCAGCCGGGGGGGGGGGGTGCTAGGCATGACATCATGTTACCGGGTCATCAAAGGATCAACATCATAACTCTTGGAAAATGTCCCAACCATCATATCCGACCAAGATTCAGATCCGATTGGTGTCACGATACCTCAGACTCAGGATGTCCGAGAAGAAAAGCTGCAGCACATATCGATGAAATGACATTGTAAGATTCTCGGGAAATGAACTATGGGAGCGGGTTCCTGAAACAATAGTTCATCATTAAACCAAGGAGAGGATGAGGAGGTGACTGATGGACTCAGCGATAACTCATCGAGGTATCCAAAAGATGGATCTCCACAATTATGTGGATAAGGAGATAACATTTGTCAGATCAAATGATATAATGGGATATGCTCGAGGAAAACATACATAATTAAACATTGGTTGAACGGTGCACCCAAAATATGGGTTGGGTTGCACGGCCAACGTTAGAATGGTGATTCAATTAGCGAAGGACTTAGAATGAACTATCGCCCATTCACTTCAAAGAAATAGGGTTGCTAGAAGGAAAGAATCTAAACAACACCGTTCACTTGTTGGAATTAACACGGGGACCAAGAAAGAATGGTGATGGTGAGAAGTATTTCTATGTCAAGAATTCTCAAGAGGTGGAACAAATCTCAGAACATTCTTGACATAAAGGATGTTAATAGTCCAAGGTAACGAAGAACAATTGCTGGATAGCAAGGAACTCAAGGTATAACACCAAACATGAACAAGCTTGTGTTGGTGGGAAGGCAATAAAGTGGTCGATGATAATACAATTCATAGAGGGCAAGGATGGTATTTCTCATCATGAATTCAATTGATATCCTGGAGGAGCTCAGAATGTTGATGATCACGACACCTTTGTCGCGAGAGTTCATGAAGATGTAATCGATCAGCGACGACATCAAGTCAAAGTAATGATGAAGTGAAAGGTTATTGGAACCAAGGGTACGACACAAACTCGAAACCAAGCTTGTTGTTCAAGGCGAAATGATATGACGATGAGGATCGACGTAAGGTTAGTTCATCGTCGAAAATTGTGCTCCGAGAAGAAGGACCGGGTAGCACAGTTAAAATCATCACGACAAAGATATAGCCAAACAGGCTAGGAATGGCGTGATCGGGTACAAACTCGTACTTATAGAAGCTTACTGAAGAGTTGTTGAACCGCAGAGCGGACTTGGTTCAGTTATCGGTGTCTTTGAGTGTTTAATAACTCAGAGCCCGTGAAAAATTGGAATCAGTGGGAAGGTAGCACTTGATGAAGAACTCATAAGATGTTATGCAGTTCCATGATAATCTCGAGATATCAGGGGGGTAATACTCAACACAAGATCAAAGTAAAGGTTGGACTGGCGTATTGATCCATAGGAGACAATTGTTTTAACTCGTCCGAGAAATGGAATCAAAGAAGAATAATCATGGTTGGAACCACAGTTGCAAGGGATCAATTCACAGATACCATATGTTAGTTATCAAGGAAATAGTTATTATTACAAGAAGCTTCCATGATAGGATATACATCACGTCCATGGGCATGAACACAAAGTTCAAGGTCGCCTCCCACTTCCTCAATGCATAACCTTTCATTCACTTCTCGCGTTCGATGAAGTTGCAGTGCTGAAATTTTATCTGGCGAAGCACCAGAAGAGTATGAATCGTGAAAACCTTCGGGTTCACACGGTTTAGAGAAGGCATATGTTCATCCCACAGGGGCTTCTTAGAAACATATACCACAATCTTTAGGAGTATTTAACTCAAACTCGATGGCAGAGCTTGGTTGAGAAAAGCAGAGGATACAATTTACCAAAGGCATTATGTATCCGAGGAAAGGCTCACAAGGTTATTGAATATGAAGGGCGTTGTCAGATAAATCCAACAAAGGATCTGGTGGTCCATAAGGGATCTGGTGTGAGCATCGGTACTCAACTAGAGGAAGCAGATTATAGAAACAACTGACTAACTCAATTGTCAAATGCAAAGGAATTATGATTTCCAAATCAAGGGATCAGAAGCACTGCTCTGATTAGGGGTGGATAAGTTGAATAGCCTTGGGGTACAATCAAAGACAATTGGATTGGTCGAGAACCAATTCCAGTTAAAAGAATGGCAGGTTAGCCGGAAAAGTAATTTATAAGGATCAATGATGATTGCGTGTATTCGCAAACATATTGAGTCAACAGACTCAAAATGATAATGACAAGGCATGTCATTAAGACTACGAGACTTATGGGATTAACCATAATGCAAGCAAGCAAGAATTTCAAGAGCCAAAGGCTCCAGAGGATTTTCGGAAGATCAAATATTATTTTGAAGACTTTTGTGAAACACAAGAACAACTGGGGATGAGCGGATACTCGGCAAGCGCGAGTAATTATCCGTAGGGGTATTCATGCAGCAAGGAACTGCATGGCAGTAAGCGTAAAGAATTCTCGGAATATCGAAGAGTATTTTAGGACATCTTGTAATAACAAGAGCAACTGGGGATGACAATATGAACGATAGGTGTAAGTAGTTATCCAGAGGGATTTATCGATGGAAGTGAATTGCAAAAGCGATGGCACATAGTCTCGAGAGCACATCGTAGAGTATCTTCGGAATCTTCTGGTGCAGCAGGCGGTCATCGGTAACAAGTGGCTCTCTGAGAGAAAGTACTTGCGAGAACCTAAAGTTAGTTTTGTTTTTAGCAAAATCATTTAACCCGAATAGAAGAGAGCTCAGAGTCCCAGAGTAAAGGTCGAGGAGTAAAAGATCCTAGTACCACCCAATGGCGACGTGGGCCCGTAAGGCACACAACCAAGTTAGTAAAAGTTTTGTAATGTCTAGACTCGACTTCGGCCAAGGAGTGTGGAAGGGGGATTCCTAGAGGCAGTCGGCTCTGATACCAACTTGTGACGCCCCCGATTCAATCGTACACTAATCATGCACGCAATTCTGTACGATCAAGATCAGGGACTCACGGGAAGATATCACAACACAACTCTAAAACATAAATAAGTCATACAAGCATCATAATACAAGCCAGGGGCCTCGAGGGCTTGAATACAAGTGCTCGATCATAGACGAGTCAGCGGAAGCAACAATATCTGAGTACAGACATAAGTTAAACAAGTCTGCCTTAAGAAGGCTAGCACAAACTGGGATATAGATCGAAAGAGGCGCAGGCCTCCTGCCTGGGATCCTCCTAACTACTCCTGGTCGTCGGCAACGGGTAGCACGTAGTAGTAGGCCCCTCTGGTGTAGTAGGAGTCGTCGTCGAGGGTGGCGTCTGGCTCCTGGACTCCAGCATCTGGTTGCGACAACCAGAAAGAAAGGAAAGAGGGAAAAAGGGGGGAGAAAGCAACCGTGAGTACTCATCCAAAGTACTCGCAAGCAAGGAACTACACTACATATGCATGGGTATATGTGTAAGGAGGCCATACCGGTGGACTGAACTGCAGAATGCCAAAATAAGAGGGGGATAGCTAGTCCTATCGAGGACTACGCTTCTGGCAGTCTTCGACTTGCAGCAAGTAGAAGAGAGTAGATTAAAGTCTTCCAAGTAGCATCTCCAAGTAACATCTCCAAGTAGCATCTCTAGTAGCATCGCATAGCATAATCCTACCCGGCGATCCTCTCCTCATCGCCCTGTGGAAAAGCGATCACCGGGTTGTCTGTGGAACTTGGAAGGGTGTGTTTTATTAAGTATCCGATTCTAGTTGTCATAAGGTCAAGGTACAACTCCAAGTCGTCCTGTTACCGAAGATCACGACTATTCGAATAGATTAACTTCCCTGCAGGGGTGCACCAACTTACCCAGCACGCTTGATCCCATTTGGCCGGACACACTTTCCTGGGTCATGCCCGGCCGTGGAAGATCAACACGTCGCAGCCCCACCTAGGCTCAACGGAGAGGCCAGCACGCCGGTCTAAACCTAAGCGCGCAGGGGTCTGGGCCCATCGCCCTGAGCACACCTGCACATTGCGTACGCGGCCGGAAGCAGACCTAGCCTAGTGGCGTTCCAGTCCAATCCGGCGCGCGCCACTCAGTCGCTGACGTCACGAAGTGCTTCGGCTGATACCACGACGCCGGGATACCCATAACTACTCCCACGTAGATGGTTAGTGCGTATAAGCTCGTAGCCAACTCAGATCAAATACCAAGATCTCGTTA
Source organism: Triticum dicoccoides (assembly GCF_002162155.2). Lineage (NCBI taxonomy): Eukaryota > Viridiplantae > Streptophyta > Magnoliopsida > Poales > Poaceae > Triticum > Triticum dicoccoides. Next base: position 93,653,106 of record NC_041389.1, on the reverse strand, counting down.
AGCGTGTTAAGTATCCGCGAACGCCGAATAGGGCCAGGCCCACCTCTTTCCTAGGCGGTCTCAACCTGCCCTGTCGCTCCGCCACAAAGTAACAGTTGGGGGCCGTCGGGAACCCAGGCCCACCTCTACCGGGATGGAGCCACCTGTCCTTTCAGCCCCCATCTCCGAACAGTATCACAAGTAATGTAATAGGGTAAAGTATATAGTATATGCCCGTGATCACCTCCCAAAGTGATCACAGCCCAGTAGTATAGCATGGCAGACGGACAAGAGTGTAGGGTCACTGATGGAACACTAGCATCCTATACTAAGCAGTAGGATAGCAGGTAAAGGTAATAACAGTAGAAGCAAGGACAGGCTATGCAGCAGTATAGGATTAACTGAAAGCAGTAACATGCTACACTACTCTAATGCAAGCAGTATAGAGTAGAATAGGCGATATCTGGTGATCAAGGGGGGGGGCTTGCCTGGTTGCTCTGGCAAGAGAGAGGGGTCGTCAACTCCGTAGTCGAACTGGGCAGCAGCAACGTCGGTCTCGTAGTCTACCGGAGATAAGAGGGGGGAAGAAACAATGAATACAATGCAAACATAAACACGACGATGCGTGACGTGACAATGAGCGGTGCTAGGTGTGCCCTAATATGGTATGAGGTGGTACCGGTGAAGGGGGGGGGGGAACATCCGGGAAAGTATTCCCGGTGTTTCGCGTTTTCGGGCAAAGGAGCCGGAGGGGAAAAGTTGCAAGTTCGATAGGTTAGGGGGGGTGTGGCGGACGAACGGGTTGCGTGTCCGGAATCGTCTCGTCGTTCTGAGCAACTTTCATGTTGAAAATAATTTAATCCGAGTTACGTATTAAAAGATATGATTTTCTAAATATTTTATTAACTTCTGGAATTTAATTAATTATTTAATTAATTCGAAAAATGGATTTATGACGTCAGCATGATGTCATGCTGACGTCAGCAGTCAACAGAGTTGACTTGTTCAACCTGACATGTGGGTCCGGTGGGACCCACCTGTCATTCTCTGTTTAGGTTAATTACAGATTAGTTAATTTAATTACTATTTAATTAACCTAACTAGTTAATTAAATTAATTAAACCGGATTAATTAACTTAATTAATTCATTAGATAATTAATTAATTAATAATTAATTTTATTAAATCATTTTTTTATTTATTATTTTTATTTTTAATTCCCTTTTTTTTAAACGTTATGGGCATGGGGCCCATCTGTCATAGGCCCCAGGGGCCTATCGGGCGCTAATGGTTTCGGGCGCGGGGGCGCCCGACAGGGCCAACCCGGGCGCTGGCCTCGGGTGAGACCAGCGGCGCGGCGGGGCCAGTCCGGTC
>NC_041389.1:93590504-93650912 GCF_002162155.2 Triticum dicoccoides | reverse complement strand
TTTCTCTTTCTTCTTTTTTTTTATGTTTGTTTTACCCCTTGCATTTTCTTTCTTTTTTACTTACTTTCTTTTCTGTTTTAATTCATTTAAAAGTATTTAGGCATTTTATGAAAAATGTGTTTATTTCACGATAATTATCTATGCAATATTTGACACGGTTCGAACATTTTTGTTTTGAAGTTTGAAAACTTTGTTTGTTTGCCAAAAATCCAAATTTGAATTCAAATCGTTTTGAACTAACGCGAGATTAGCGACAGTAATCGAAGTGGCGTGGCATCATTAGCAAAGAATTACTGTAGCTTAAATATCCGGGCGTCACAGCTTAGGTGATGAGTATTACCGTGAGGGCCCAGAGATACCTCTCCGACAATCGGAGTGACAAAACCTAATCTCGAATTATGCCAACTCAACATGTACCTTTGGAGACACCTGTAGAGCACCTTTATAATCACCCAATTACTTTGTGACGTTTGGTAGCACACAAAGTGTTCCTCCGGTAAACGGGAGTTGCACAATCTCATAGTTGCAGGAACTTTGTAGAAGTCATGAAGAAAGCAATAGCAACATACTAAACGATCAAGTGCTAAGCTAACAGAATGGGTCAAGTCAATCACATCATTCTCCTAATGATGTGATCCCATTAATCAAATGACAACACATGCCTATGGTTAGGAAACATAACCATCTTTGATCAATGAGCTAGTTCAAGTAGAGGCATACTAGTGACACTATGTTTGTCTATGTATTCACACATGTATCATGTTTCCGGTTAATACAATTCTAGCATGAATAATAAACATTTATCATGATATGAGGAAATAAATAATAACTTAATTATTGCCTCTAGGGCATATTTCCTTCACATCCCAGGTCTATCACAACTTTGCTTGCCATATCATATAATGAAATTTTTTCATCAGATAGGGTAGTGTCCTTACCATAATTGTCTTTTTCAGTAGCCCTTTCCTTGGCCAGATCTTCTATTTTTGCATCCTTCTTATCCAGGTTTCTACCACTTCTTCTAGTAAGTCCATCTTAAGGATGGCAATGGGTAGGGTATGGGCAGGGTAGAGCAATACCATACCCATACCCGTATAGTCAGTGGGTACAAAATTCTACCCATACCCATACCCACGGGTATAAAACTTTACCCATACCCATACCCGATGGGTACCCATACCCATTGGGTACCCAACGGATAGAACAAATAGTACACAAGTTGTTCACAATTTTACACTCATTCATAGCACATTTGACAAAAAAATCAAATATCTTAGCTCAATAACAAGTAGATGGGTACAAAACTACTATCAAAATTTAGAAATCACAACATACTCATAAGTCAATAGGAGTATACGAGTCACATGACAAATTAATGATTAATTGACAACAACTTAACATTATTTTTACAAGCAGGCAGGGTATGGGTATATACCCGCGGGTACAAGGCTATACCCGTACCCTACCCATGACTTAATGGGTAGGGTATGGGTACTATCCATGGGTATAAAAGTGTGCCCATACCCTACCCATGCAGGTACGGTACCTGCGGGTGCCCGTACCCATGGGTAAAATTGCCATCCTTAGTCCATCTTTATCCGTGTCCTTGTCTCCTTCCTCTTTTTTATGTATCCCTAATTTTGTGCCTAGGGATTCCACTAAGTCTTGACTAGTTGAATAATCCACAAGTTCTGCATATGCATCTTCAGGTGTGTGATCCTGAGGGATTTCAGACTCAAGCTCATTTTTTTCTCCAAGTCTTCTTCATAAATCTCTTTTTCTCCCAAGCATCAATTTTCTCCATGCACTTGTTTTTTAGCTCCTGTTGACCTTGAATCATTTCTATCAAATTCTTCTTCTCTACTTCCCAATTAGCATTCTTTTTTCCTCCATGGCTCTCCATGCCTCATTCCTGCATCTGATCTCCTCTACTTCTTGGAATTTTTTCAAAGCTTTATCCAGCTCAGCCTCTACTTTCTTCCTGAAACCCACCTCCATAAGATAATCTTTGTGCATCTTCAAGATCTCATCATTTTTTTGCTTCATCTTCTCAAATTGTTTAAGTCCCACACTTCCCAGAGAGATGCTATCCTTAATCCCATCTGATTCCATTTCTCCTATTTTGATTTTTTTTGTCCAGCTACTACTTCCGTGTCTAGTTCAGTATCCATAGTTCAAAATAAGGATGGCAATGGGTAGGGTATGGGCAGGGTAGAGCAATACCATACCCATACCCGTATAGTCAGTGGGTACAAACTTCTACCCATACCCGTACCCACGGGTATAAAACTTTACCCATACCCATACCCGACGGGTACCCATCCCATTGGGTACCCAACGGATAGAACAAATAGTACACAAGTTGTTCACAATTTTACACTCATTCATAGCACATTTGACAAAAAATCAAATATCTTAGCTCAATAACAAGTAGATGGGTACAAAACTACTATCAAAATTTAGAAATCACAACATACTCATAAGTCAATAGGAGTATACGAGTCACATGACAAATTAATGATTAATTGACAACAACTTAACATTATTTTTACAAGCAGGCAGGGTATGGGTATATACCCGCGGGTACAAGGCTATACTCGTACCCTACCTATGACTTAACGGGTAGGGTATGGGTACTATCCATGGGTATAAAAGTGTGCCCATACCCTACCCATGCGGGTACGGTACCCGCGGGTGCCCGTACCCATGGGTAAAATTGCCATCCTTAGTTCAAAACTTTCTTTTTTTCTCATAATAGCCATGTTCAATCACCTCTTCTAGCTCCATATTGACTCTGTAGATCATCAAATCCTTGTAAGTAACCTCCGTGTGATGGGTGATTTTTTCATAGTCTCTGACTCCCACCTTAGCCCTGATTTTTTCTTTTAGAATAGTGGTCATGTCAATCTCCAAAACATGACCCACAATGGCAGCCACCTCACACATCCCAAAAAGTGTCTAAAGCATTCAGGTACTTTTCCAAACTGCACCCACACTGTGTGTAATTTGCCAATAGCTTGAGTGTCATAAGTCCAACTGTCAACATTGATCACAGCATTGGTCCCTAGTAAGTTGAAGTTTCCAAATTTGTGAAGTTCTGCAAGTCTGCTCTTACTAGGGAATCTTATCAAATAAGCCTTGTCTCCATGTTTTTTGCACCTCCATTGCCAATTCCAACTGAACATATAGTTAAAGCCCTCTAGAAACTATGTTTCGTTGATCTCAGCTGAAGATATGTTAACAATGGTCATAGGATTTGTCTGTTCACTACTTACCACCTCTTTTGAGTTCCGCACCAGCAACACCCCTAGTCCTCTGGCAGCATACCCTATAAACTTTGGGGTTCGCTTGATCTGTTTCAGCCATGCACACTCCTCAGTAATGTGAGAGTTCTTTCCACAAATGATGTAATGAGGTAATTTTCTTATCAAAAGTCTGGTATCTTTACACTTGTTGCACATGATTATGAAATTGCCCCCAGTTTTGTTCTGATCCATGCTCTCTCTCTGTCCAAACCTGTTGTTTTGAACCCATCCTTTCTGCCCTTGCTTATTTCCCATTCCCATGTAAATTTCACCTTTTTTCATGAAATCCTTTCCTTCCGCATAATCTCTTTTGGTCTCACCAGAGTCATTGAGTCTATTACTTCTAGAGGGGACAACATCACCCCCCCAGATGAGCTCTCCACCTTTTGTTGGGCCATCTAAGCCATCAAAGCCCCAAACCACTGCTACTGTTGGATCAAATCAAAGGAGGGAGAAAGAACCGCAACATTATCTTTACCTTTGAGATCTCTGGTCATCTGCTCCTCATCCCTCTTCTTCACAGTTTCTTCCTTGGTGCTCATAGCTATCTTCAGATCTGCAGTCCCTCTTTTCTCTTCCTCCATTTGCTGATTAGATTTTCCTGCTTCCTCTCTGGACCCAAACCTCCCTCCATTTCTCTCATTGTTGGGGTAAATCTCTTTGAATCTATGTAGCTCATCTTCTTTTCTTCTATACTGGAAGCTATCTCTCCCCTCTGTTAAATCCCCCCCCTCCACGATTTCCACCAGGGCCCCTGTTCATCATCCCTCCCTCTCTGCACTCGCCTGGTGGCGGCGGGGAAAGGGGAAACCCTAAATCCTCAAGGGGGTCGCACTCTCTCTCAAAGCAGAGGAGAGGCTCACTATTTATAGACTGAAAAGCTTGGGAAAGCGTATTGCTAAAACCGGCTTCTCCTTTTAATTTATCTACTCTTTTCTAGCTTTATATCATGTCTTTCCACCCCAGCCGGGGAGAAACATCTCATTTCTATGTATCACCTCCCCAGCCACAGCCACTGGGAGCTATTGATTACCACTCCATCTAGATAAACATCTGCATTAGACCAGAAATCTGGAATACGCGCAAAATTTCCAGAGTTCATTTTTTGGATTTTTTTGGCAATGTAAACACTTCTTCTAACCAGGCCAGCATCGACCTTGCAACTGGAATCTCTATTGGATCCAGCGCTATCTCTCATATTCTAGTTTTTGATAGATTTACTACAAACAATTCCTCTCTTATTTCGTCTTTTTTCATCATCAATCCCCTACACCTCTATTGATTCTGAACTCACTTTCTTAAACACAGGCCTAAAACATGGTCTGGTTTCAATTTTATGCCCATCTCTAGCGCGGTCAATCGACGCTATTTTTTCATTCTAATTTTGCCAGAAGATTTCCCCACGTCAAAATCGATGAGGTATTTGTTAAGTGATGAATTTTTACCTTACGGATCTGACGAGGGCCTAGCCTCCCCGTCAAAGTCCTCACCAGCTGTGACGCCCCCGATTCAATCGTATACTAATCATACACGCAAATGTGTACGATCAAGATCAGGGACTCACGGGAAGATATCACAACACAACTCTAGACACAAATCAAAATAATACAAGCTTTATATTACAAGCCAGGGGCCTCGAGGGCTCGAATACATAGCTCGATACACAAGAGTCAACGGAAGCAACAATATCTGAGTACAAACATAAGTTAAACAAGGATGCCTTAAGAAGGCTAGCACAAAAGCAACATGATCGAAGAGGCAAGGCCTCCTGACTGGGACCTCCTAACTACTCTTGGTCATCGGCGGTCTCCATGTAGTAGCATCCATCGGCGGTGGCATCTGGCTCCAAAGGTCCACCATCTGGTTGCATCAACCGGAAAGAAGAAAGAAGGGGAAAAAAGGGGTAGCAAAGCAACCGTGAGTACTCATCCAAAGTACTCACAAGCATCAGATCTATACTAAGTATGCATTGGTATCAAATGGAAGGGTTTTATCTGTGGACTGAACTGTAGAATGCCAGAATAGAGGGGGAAAGCCTAGCCTATCGAAGACTAGCATCTTCAAGCAGCTCCAAGCATCTTACAGCATGTAGAAGAGTAAAGAGTAGCATTTTAATATTTAACAAGCATGTTGTAGCATCAACGCCCAGAGATCCTTCCTCGACTCCTTGCGAGAAAGCAATCCCGGAGCCACATATCCATCACATATCTCAAGTATCCATTTCTAGTTATATAAGATCAGGATACAAGTCTGAACATCCATTACCGTGGACACGGTATTCAAATATATATCTTCCCTGCAGGGGTGCACCACGTTACCCAACACACTCGATCACTCTGGCCGGACACACCTTTCTGGGGTCAATGCCCGGCCTCGAAAGATCAACACGTCGCAACCCTACCTAGGCTCAGCAGAGAGGTCCCCGCCGGTCTACATACTAAGCACTCCGGGGTCTGGGCCCATCGCTCGTTGCACTCCGGATCGTTGCGTATAGGGCAGGTCCAGGCTCCACCACTACAGGATGGTGCCGGCCCAGCCGTGCCGCACTTCTGAACTGGACGTCTGACAAAGCTTCGGCTGATACCACGACGTCGAGGCCCATATCTATTCTTGCGTGGTGGTTAGCGCGTAAAGGCCAGAGGCTAATTCAGAACAAATACCCAAACCTGTTAGGGCATTAGGGGCTCGCGGAAACGAGTAGAGACTCATGATAAGGTGACCCCGTCGCCCCGTCTCATGGACTTACGACAAGGGCCCAGACTGCCCGGCCGTGCCATGTGTAAAACTTGCGGGTGCTCTACGGGCCCGCCCAACTTTCACATCAACTCGCGGGTACCCCTCAGGGCCGACCCGAGTTCAACAATGGTCTCAAGTAAAGCCAAGGTAACTGTGTGTCCAGACATCAAGGGGAAAACCCGGGGAATCACCCCCAGTGGATTCCACTCAATGTAATCATCAAGGTGAACGTAAGAGGGACCACCCTCGAGGTTCACACTTGAGGTGTTGAATGACAGAGCCGTATCAGGAATGGTGAAAGAGGAAATCACCCTCGATGACCATGACCGAATAGCTACACTATAGAATTATCATCAGGAGTGTGTTATGAGGGATCACCCTCGGCACTTGATAGTAGCTCTGCAGAGTCGAGCAACAAAAGGGGCGTGATGTGATGCGAGGTGTTAGGCTCTGGTCATCGATCACGTTGATCGGGTTGTCGATGATGAAGCAGGGGCAACAAGGACAAGTGGGGTCACTGATGGATCACTAACCAACCTATACTAAGCAGTTTAGGATAAGCAGGTAGGTAACAATAGCAGGTACAAAAGCAGGATATGCATCAGAATAGGAGCAAAGAATAACAGTAGCAAAATCTAATGCAATCATGAGAGTATAGAATGGGCGATATCGGGATGATCAAAGGGGGGGGGGAGCGGGCTTGCCTGGTTGCTCAGACAAGAAGGAGGGTCGTCATCGACGTAGTCGAACACAGTGGCATCAACATCGGTCTCAGGGTCTACCAGAGAGAAGAGGGGGAAGAAACAGTAAATACATGCAAACATATGCACAACATGACAACATGCAAAGTTAGACGTATTCTAACGCGGTGCTACACGTTACCGGCGAAGGGGGATAACATCCGGGAATGTGTCCCCATGTTTGGTATTTTCGAACAGCTAGAACGGCGGGGGAAGGTTGCACTTTTGCTATGCAAGGGACGTGCGGCGGATGAACGGACCGCGAATTCGGATTTGGCTCGTTGTTCTGAGCAACTTTCACGTACAAAACTTTTTCATCTGAGCTACAGTTATTTTTCTATGATTTTTCAAAGTTTTAATAATATTCTAAATTTATTAATAACTAAAATAATTCAGAAAATGAAGTGTTGCATCATCATGAGGTCAGGGGTGACGTCAGTAGTCAACAGGATGTTGACTGGTCAAAACTGACATGGGGGACCCACATGTCATAGACAACGGGTTTAAACAGAGTTAAAACTAACCTAAACCTAGTTAATTAAACTCTGGGCCCACCTGTCACTAACTCGTTAGTTTAAATTAATTAAGTTAAGTAATTTAATTAGAGTTATGGACGGGTCCCACCAATTAGTGACTGGGGGCTGCCCAATCGGAGTTGACCTCGGTCAACTAGCCAGCCTGGGCCCTGGGACCACCAGGTAGTGACCCTGGGGGTGGCCCCGGTCGGCCATGTTAGTGCGGGCGCCAACGTCTAGCCATCGGTGGCAAAAACCACGACGGAGGCACGGGTCAGCGGGGTGGGGGGGGGGATTTGGCTACGGGGCGTCTCCGGGCTCGTGTCCTAGCTCGATTAATTAAGCGGATGAAGCCACATCGTTCTGCGGTGGTGGCCCGGGCAGGGAGTGGCCGGAGTGCCGTCGGCGGTGAGGCATTTGGGTGCTCGCGAAAAAAAACAACAGGGGCCCAAATCGAGCGCGGACGGGCTCATTCGGACGTGGCCGTCAAGCCGTGTCGAATGGCGCAAGCGGCAGCCGCTGGGGTGGTCGGGGAAGATCACCACAACGATGGCAGGCGGCAGCCCGAGATGGGGGTGGTCGGGCTAGCGGCTAGGGGGCACGAGGAGGCGAGCTGACGGCACTGGCGGCACCAGGGGGCTCCCCGGAGCACGGCCGTGAGCCTAGCGGGGCGTGTCAATGATGATGGCAACGACAGCTTGCAACACGGTGGAGCTGTAGTTCGGCAATGGCGGAGGCGATGCGGGGAGCATGCTACGGCGAAAAGCACGGCGGGAGGAGAGGAATGGAGGAAGGGAGGAGCTCACCGTGCGGCCAAGAAAGGCCCGTGCAAGCTTAGGAGTAGCAACAGTGGACGGAGATGACGGAGTTCACCGGCGACAGAGGCGAAAGGGGGCGGCTCGATCCGCTCCCCACGGTGGCTCCTTACTTGCGCTCACGGACAGGGACGGGGTAGACGGCGACAACAGAGAAGATGTGCACGATGGTGAGGCGAACGGGGCTCGGTGGCCGCGAGGACGGGCGTGGCACAACAATGACCATGTCGGCCTCCTCTCCAAAATGAAGGAGAGGGAGAGGGAGAAGGGGGAAGTGGGTGAGGGGGAAAGATCTCAGCGTAAGCCAGGGCGCCGACGCTGGCGTCCTTATCCTCCCCGCGGAGCCAGTAGCGGCGTGGTCGGTGCAGTGGGTTCGGCGGCGACCGCGGGCATGGTCGGAGGAACAGGGAGGGGGAAGGAGCGACCAGGGAGGCAAGTGCTGGGCCGGCTTGGGTGGGGGTTAGGTGGGCCGGCTGCTGGGGTGGGCTAAAGCCCAGTGGGGCAAGGTTTTTTTTCCTCTTCTCCTCTTTCCCTTTTTTGCTCTTTTCTTTTTATAGAAAATGTTTTTGCAATAATTGAACTGCCAAAAAGGATTCTGTAAAATGTGGGACTTGGCCACATAATTACATTGCAATAGTTGGCACTGCCACAAAAAGATTGTGAGGCTTTTGAAAAGGTTTGCCACTTTTCTAAATTGAAAAGGCATTTAATCTATTGTTTTAGCCACTACTTTAATTTGTTTAGGCCATTTAAATACCTTGCAAAAATGTTGGTCCACCACCAATATTTGTTATGGATTATTTGCCACAAGATGAACATTTTAGATTTCATGTCTGACAAATATGAATTTTGACTTTACAATGGATTTGAATTTGAAATGTGATTTGGATCAAGTGAAGATTAGCAACAGTAATGTGATGATGTGGCACCATTAGCAGGGGTTTACTGTAGCTTAATTATTTCGACATCACAATTCTCCTCCACTACAAGAAATCTCATCCCGAGATTTAAGTGGTGAAGTAAGGGGGAAAGACTCGAGAAGGACAGAGCTCATCACAAGATAGGTACCTCAGGGCTATCTCACTGAACATGGCATAGAGGCATCTCTCGAGTTGAAATTTAAGGAAGTCATCGAGAGCAAGATAAGAAGGTGCAATAAGAAGGTTCAACCGGGTAGGCAATTGTTCGTTGCCTGAAACAGAGGGTGAAAGGGTTTCGGGGCAATGGGAATAAGTATTGCGCATGATACCAGCATAGATCACTAGGTATGTGCCTTGTTATTTACATATGAAGCCAAGTGCAAGGAACAATTTTGCAAAACAGGGATGTACAGGAGAGTCAGGTTTCGATCCTGTGGAACTGGGGGGTTATGGGCCCACCATGTGGGTTAACACCAGGAAGGCGCTAATCATTTTGTACGATCATGATAGCAAGGCAGGTCAGAGGACAACCTGTCAGTTATGTTGGCAACAACATTGGTACCAAAGGGCAAGGGACGAAGAGAACCATTTTCCTGCTCGTTGAATGAGGCGGACCAGTAGGCAAAGTTCTCGTCCATCGGTGGCTACCGGAATGTCATCAACAATAGTAACAAGGTCTTACTGACAGAGTTGTACACCGAGGTGTTTACATAAGCAGAGAATTACCACTGCTCAGATACGATAGGTTACAAGAAAGATTAAACAAAACAATGGAAAGGAAAGCGTAGACTCGAATCAGTTATCTGTATTCTCGAGTGTCTAACAACTTCGAACCAGTGAAAAATTATAATCAGCAATAAATAATAGTTGATGAAGGACCCATAAGAAGCTACGTAGTTCCATGATATACTCGAGATACTAGAGGGTAATACTCGAAGGTAGAACTGGATAAAGGTTGGATAGATGAGAAGATTTGCAAAAGACAAGTACTTTAACTTGTCCGAGAACTGAGATCAAAGAAGAACAATCTGGTTGGAACCACAGTTGCAAAGGACCAAACATAGATACAAGATGAACTTATCACAAGGGGATTATTATTATAACAAGAAGCTTCCATGATAAGTTCCACACCAGGTCCGTGGGCATGAACACAAAGGTTCAAGGTCGACTCCCACTTCATCAATCCATAACTTTCCATTTACTTCTCGTCTTTGAAAAAGTGGTAGAGTCAAACTTCACAAGTATATAAGTCAAGCTCGGAGTAGAGCATGATTGAGGAAGCAAAAGATACAATTTACCAAAGGCATTATGTATCCCATGAAAAGCTCACAAGGTGATTGAATATGAAGTGCGCTGTCGGATAAAATCCAAGAAAGGACCTTGTGGTCTACAAGGAATCTGATGCGAGTATCGATACTCCCCCAGAAGAAGAAAAATACAAGGATATCAGACTATAGAAACAACTGACTAATTCATAGCTCAAACGCAAAGGAATTATGATTTCCAAAACGATGGATCAGAAGCAGAGGCTCTGATCAAAGACAAGTAAGTTGAATAGACATAGATCAACAATCAATCATGGCTTGATTTGTCGAACACCAGCTCATGTCCGGGGTGATGTCTGAGCCGATGGGAAGAATTCTAATTAGGACTGATGATCGCGAGCATTCACAAACATATCGAATCAACTGCTCGGAATTACAATGACAAAGGTTGCTAATGAATATTGCTATACATATGGAAGTAACCATGATGCAAGCAGATAAGGAGGAACAAGAGTATAGGCTACCGAGTATTTTCGAAAGATCAAAAAGTATTCTAGAGAATTTTGTGAAACACATGAACAACTGTGGATAAACGGATACTCGGCAAGCGCGAGTAATTATCCATAGGGGTATTCCGGTGGCAAAGAGCTGCAAGGCAGTAGGCTCAATAGATTCTTAGGACAACAGAGAGTAATTTGGGGCATCTTGTAATAATCAAGAGCAACTGGGGATGAAGGTATGAACGACAACATAGGTAGTTACACATAAGGATTTAATGATGGTAGGGATCGCAACGGCGAAGGACACAAGGGTCTCGGGAAAACCTCGGAGAGTATCTTCAGAATCTTCTGGTGCACCGAGCAATCATCTGGAGTGAGGGCACCTCCGGGAGAAAGTATCTACGAGATCCTAGAGTTGGAGTTAACATCATTTAACCCGAATAGAAGAGTGATCAGAGTCCCAGAGTATAGACGAGGAGTAAAAGATCCTAATACCACCCAATGGTGACGTGGGCCCGTAAGCCACACAACCATGTTAGTAAACATTTTTTTCAAAAACTAAACTCAACTTCGTCCAAGGAGTTGGAAAGGGGGATCCTACAGGCAGTTGGCTCTGATAACAACTTGTGACGCCCCCGATTCAATCGTACGCTAATCATACACGCAAATGTGTACGATCAAGATCAGGGACTCACAGGAAGATATCACAACACAACTCTAGACACAAATCAAAATAATACAAGCTTTATATTACAAGCCAGGGGCCTCGAGGGCTCAAATACATAGCTCGATACACAAGAGACAGTGGAAGCAACAATATCTAAGTACAGACATAAGTTAAACAAGGATGCCTTAAGAAGGCTAGCACAAAAGCAACATGATCGAAGAGGCAAGGCCTCCTGCTTGGGACCTTCTAACTACTCCTGGTCATCGGCGGTCTCCATGTAGTAGCATCCATCGGCGGTGGCATCTGGATCCAAGGGTCCACCATCTGGTTGCATCAACCGGAAAGAAGAAAGAAGGGGGGAAATGTTGGGGAACGTAGTAATTTCAAAAAAAATCCTATGCACACGCAAGATCATGGTGATGCATAACAACAAGAGGGGAGAGTGTTGTCCATGTACCCTTGTAGACCGATAGCGGAAGCGTTATAACAACGCGGTTGATGTAGTCGTACGTCTTCACGACCCGACCGATCAAGCACAGAAACTACGGCACCTCCGAGTTCTAGCACACGTTCAGCTCGATGACGATCCCCGGACTCTGATCTAGCAAAGTGTCGGGGAAGAGTTCTGTCAGCACGACGGCGTGGTGACGATCTTGATGTTCTACCGTCGCAGGGCTTCGCCTAAGCACCACTACAGTATTATCGAGGTGGACTATGGTGGAGGTGGCACCGCACACGGCTAAGAGATCCAAGGGATCAATTGTTGTGTCTATGGGGTGCCCCCTCCTCCGTATATAAAGGAGTGGAAGAGGGGGCCGGCCAAGGGGGGTGGCGCGCCCAAGGGGGGGAGTTCAACTCCCACCGGGAGTAGGACTTCCCCTTTTCCTATTAGGAGTAGGAGAGGGAAGGAAGAGGAAGGAGGGAGGAAGGAAAGGGGGGGCCGGCCCCCCTCCCAATTCGGATTGGGCTTGGGGGGGGGGCTCCCTTGCTCCTTTCCCCTCCTTTCCACTAAGGCCCAATAAGGCCCATATACCTCCCGGGGGGTTTCGATAACCTCCCGGTGATCCGGTATTGTCCCAATCTCACCCGGAACCTTTCCGGTGTCCAAATATAGTCGTCCAATATATCGATCTTTATGTCTCGACCATTTCGAGACTCCTCGTCAAGTCCGTGATCATATCCGGGACTCCGAACAAGCTTCGGTACATCAAAATATATAAACTCGTAATGAAACTGTCATCATAACATTAAGCGTGCGGACCCTACGGGTTCGAGAACAATGTAGACATGACCGAGACACGTCTCCGGTCAATAACCAATAGCAGAACCTGGATGCTCATATTGGCTCCCACATATTCTACGAAGATCTTTATCGGTCAGACCACATAACAACATACGTTGTTCCCTTTGTCATCGGTATGTTACTTGCCCGAGATTCGATCGTCGGTATCTCAATACCTAGTTCAATCTCGTTATCGGCAAGTCTCTTTACTCGTTCCATAATACATCATCTCACAACTAACTCATTAGTTGCAATGCTTGCGAGGCTTAAGTGATGTGCATTACCGAGAGGGCCCAGAGATACCTCTCCGACAATCGGAGTGACAAATCCTAATCTCGAAATACGCCAACCCAACATGTACCTTTGGAGACACCTGTAGAGCTCCTTTATAATCACCCAGTTATGTTGTGACGTTTGTTAGCACACAAAGTGTTCCTCCGGTAAATGGGAGTTGCATAATCTCATAGTCATAGGAACATGTATAAGTCATGAAGAAAGCAATAGCAATATACTAAACGATCGTGTGCTAAGCTAACGGAATGGGTCATGTCAATCACATCATTCTCCTAATGATGTGATCCCGTTAATCAAATGACAACACATGTCTATGGTTAGGAAACATAACCATCTTTGATCAACAAGCTAGTCAAGTAGAGGCATACTAGTGACACTCTGTTTGTCTATGTATTCACACATGTATTATGTTTCCGGTTAATACAATTCTAGCATGAATAATAAACATTTATCATGATATAAGGAAATAAATAATAACTTTATTATTGCCTCTAGGGCATATTTCCTTCAGTCTCCCACTTGCACTAGAGTCAATAATCTAGATTACACTGTAATGATTCTAACACCCATGGAGCCTTGGTGCTGATCATGTTTTGCTCGTGGAAGAGGCTTAGTCAACGGGTCTGCTACATTCAGATCCGTATATATCTTGCAAATTTCTATGTCTCCCACTTGGACTAAATCCCGAATGGAGTTGAAGCGTCTCTTGATGTGCTTGGTTCTTTTGTGAAATCTGGATTCCTTCGCCAAAACAATTGCACTAGTATTGTCACAAAAGATTTTCATTGGACCCGATGCACTAGGTATGAAACCTAGATCGGATATGAACTCCTTCATCCAGACTCCTTCTTTTGCTGCTTCCGAAGCAGCTATGTACTCCGCTTCACATGTAGATCCTGCCACAATGCTTTGTTTAGAACTGCACCAACTGACAGCTCCACCGTTCAATGTAAACACATATCCGGTTTGCGATTTAGAATCGTCCAGATCGGTGTCAAAGCTTGCATCAACGTAACCTTTACGATCAGCTCTTTGTCACCTCCATAAACGAGAAACATATCCTTAGTCTTTTTCAGGTATTTTAGGATGTTCTTGACCGCTGTCCAGTGATCCACTCCTGGTTTACTTTGGTACCTCCCTGCTAAACTTATAGCATGGCACACATCCGATCTGGTACACAACATTGCATACATGATAGATCCTATGGCTGAAGCATAGGGAACTTCTTTCATCTTTTCTCTATCTTCTGCAGTGGTCGGGCATTGAGTCTTACTCAACTTCACACCTTGTAACATAGGCAAGAACCCTTTCTTTGCTTGATCCAGTTTGAACTTCTTCAAAACTTTGTCAAGGTATGTGCTTTGTGAAAGTCCAATTAAGCGTCTTGATCTATCTCTATAGATCTTAATGCCCAATATGTAAGCAGCTTCACCGAGGTCTTTCATTGAAAAAGTTTTATTCAAGTATCCTTTTATGCTATCCAGAAATTCTATATCATTTCCGATCAGCAATATGTCATCTACATATAGTATCAGAAATGCTACAGAGCTCCCACTCACTTTCTTGTAAATACAGGCTTCTCCAAAAGTCTGTATAAAACCAAATGCTTTGATCACACTATCAAAGCGTTTATTCCAACTCCGAGAGGCTTGCACCAGTCCATAAATGGATCGCTGGAGCTTGCACACTTTGTTAGCTCCCTTTGGATAGACAAAACCTTCCGGTTGCATCATATACAATTCTTCTTCCAGAAATCCATTCAGGAATGCAGTTTTGACATCCATCTGCCATATTTCATAATCATAAAATGTGACAATTGCTAACATGATTCGGATAGACTTAAGCATCACTACGGGTGAGAAGGTCTCATCGTAGTCAACCCCTTGAACTTGTCGAAAACCTTTCGCGACAAGTCGAGCTTTGTAGACAGTAACATTACCGTCAGCGCCATTCTTCTTCTTGAAGATCCATTTATTTTCAATTGCTTGTTGTCATGGAATTATCACGTCAGATGTCCTAGTGTGAGGACTTAGTCGTGAGGCCAACGCATCTATGTGGTAGCTTGAGAGGGGTTGGACAGAATCGAGAGACGCAACACGCAAGACAAAGGATTTAGACAGCTTCAGGCCCCGAGAAACATCATCCGGTAATAGCCCTACATGCTGTTTGTGGCTAGGTCTTATTATCCTGATGAGGGAGTCGCCGTAAACCGGCTCTCCTCTAGTTGTGTCTAGCCCTAAGATTGTTTATTGTTGCTCCTTCCTCTTGGGGTGCCCCACCCCTCCTTATATAAGCTGAAGGGGTGGGTTACATGTAGAGTCCAACTCGGACTTAAGACTTAACCTTATTTTGACGTTTTATCATGGGCTTCTCACCATGGGCTTCTTAACGTCTTGGGCTTCTTACAATCTGGCTTATCATCTGGCTTACCGTCTGGCTTACGGTCTAACTTACCTTCTGGCTTACCGTCTGGCTTACGGTCTGACTTACCTTCTGGCTTACCCTCTGGCTTAACATCTGCCGGCTTAACTGTCCGGCTTAACATCTGCCAGGTTACATGACTATGTCTGCCGGGTTATATGACTATGTCTGCCGGGTTATATGACTGTGTCTATCGGGTTACAATGCTTAACTAACCCACCGACTTATAGTCTGCCGGGTCACCAATGAAACATCAAGTCCCAGACGGGTCATATCTCCGGCCGGGTCATACCATGGGGTATATCCCCGACATTAGCCCCCAGTTTAATTTGGATTTATCCATGTTAAACTGATCCTGTAAACAAAATGCAAGAATAATTTTAACAGGTTATGCTCCGGGTTTAACATCTTTGTAAGCCAGCACCTGATCATCCTTAACTCCTTGCTATTTCCTTCTTCAAAAATCCGGGTCAATAAGCCAACTTCATAATCAATTTGCTGATGTTGGTTTCTCACAGAGAAAGACTAAAGAATAACTCATTTGACTCAGCTCCCAATACTTAAAAATATTGGTCTTGAAATACTCATGTGACCTTCAACCGGTTTAAAGATGAAAAAACTTGTTGGGTTTATAAATAGATGATGCCAAGTCATAATTGTTGCCGATGCCGGGTCAATATTGAGAATTTTGAAGATTTCTCTCCTCATATCCATATTACCTGTAGCCCCCAAGTCTTGAGCAGAACAAAGTAATGACTTAAGCCTTGCTTCAACAAAAATATTATCACTTTGAAGAAATCCATGTTTATCTCAATCACTAGTCAAAACTGAGTATTCCACATATGTAGCCCCCAAGTGCCGGGTTGTCATGCTTGTAGTAACCTGGGACTTGAAATTACTTTATGCTCATAAAACTTCAACCAGTGTAGCCCCCAAGGGTCGGGTCATTATGCAATAATAAGCAGGGACTTTATAGATATGATCATGTAGACTTTGAACAACAACGTGTAGCCCCTAAGGGCCGGCTCATTATGATATGATGAGTCGGGTCTTCAATAAGGCCAGTAAAAATGACTTTGCATTAGCCCCCAAGTATCATGGTGCATGCTTGCAGCAACATGAGACTTGCACATTTGATATAATCTCAACTTGAATAATGTAGCCCCCAAGTGCCGGTCATAAGCCTGTAGCGACTCGAGACTATTCCTTCCATTGTAGAATAATCATATCCATTGATAAAATAATAGCCATTGCGCTTAAAGTGACTTTGAAAACCTCAATCATAATACTTGGTTATTGGTAACCATAATAAAAATCCAGCCGTGTTGGCTATTAAATAATATAATCCAGTTTGGAAAACTGGTTCCTGTGATATTGAATCATACTGTCGGTTTAGGATACCTGTGCAGTAAGGGTGATAACCCAATCTTTAGAAGCCAAAAAACTTCCAAATGTTTATGATTGTCATATATGGTGACTTATTATCTAAAGTCAAGCCGGGTTAATCGAAACCACATATATGCTTCAGATATGAGCAAAAAGTCTCAAAACCCAAAAGATTGTGTTCAAAAAACTTAGTCTAGACAAAAAGAAAATCAAGGCTTCTGATTCGAATACGATCTGTAAACCATTCCAAAGGGGTTAAGCTAGGATTCGAATACGATCATGTAGCCCCCAGTGGCTTTGGCGTTGCCGATCAAGAGGGTACTGACAGCTATGTTCTCTTTGGTTCGAATACGACCTATGTTTGAACAGGAAGCCCCCAAATGACCTTGAGAATTGTTTAACGACGCTGATTCGAATACGATCAACGTCGGACCCAAAATGGGTTGATCTATGATTCGAATATGATCAAGAAGCCCCCTAGTGAGTTTGTCACTGTGCCGATCAAAAGGGTACCGACAACTATGTTCTCTTTGGTTCGAATACGACCTATGTTTGAACAGGAAGCCCCCAAGTGACGATAATAAGATAAGCCGTAAGGCAGGATACCTATGTTTGAGCCGCGCATCATGGCAGCAAGTTCTTTTTGGCAACCATTAATTTTTCCTGAGAACTCAAACTTTACGAGAGATCAATTCTTCTTGAGCCGGAATTTTTCCAGACGGCCTTTAAACTGGCAACATCTTTTAAGCTATGTCCATTTAGCCCCTGAGTCTTTAAGACGACTCAATGAGTTGACTTAAGATTCTCCATAGTTTAGCGTGATATAGACCGGTTGAAGTCCTGCATGAGACAACTTGCAAGCCAAAGTAATTGCTCTTTTAAAGAAAGCAATATGTAATATACAAATATATTGGATGGATTTCACCTGATACGTCAGGCCAATAATTATCCACCACGGAGTTGATGATCACCATGGTGAAGCTGAAATCAATTCACAGGTGAGCAGGCCGCATCATTGTAAGCTGGTACGGATGGGCGAGTCAATCGCCGGCGCGGTAAGCCACGTGAATGGTGAGTCAATCACGGGCGCGTCCCAGCGAGTTAATGTAGATCGAGCTGCACGGGCGGCAGCTTGCGTACACCCGTTCAACAGCAAGCGGGCGCGTACGCCGGTGCATGACGATGCTAACGCATACTCCATAGGCACAACATGTCGCCATCTTTATAATGAATCATTGTCCTGCACAAAACATATTGCGGACAAGAGTAATTGTCCTTGGAAGAAACAATATGTGCTAATAAAATAGACTTAGATGGATATCACCTGATATGTCTTCTCAGATGAACGCAGATGCTGATGCTGATAATGCTGGACAAAATCAGACAAAGAACACAGCTCGCACAAATGCACTTCTCACTTTGACTGTTCTGATGTGGCACTAGTAACCACACGGTCTTCCTTTGTCCTTTTTGTAATGAATGCAGCAGCAGTCTTCACGTGGAAGTTTGAATAGTGTACGTGTCTCCATTAAATCCAAATCCAGGATCAAATCTTTGCATATCCCTTTATTGGCTTGTTAATCCTGTTTGTTTTTTAGCTCAACTCTAAGGAAGTGCACCACCACTGCCACTGTTGTTTATGCAAACAGATGCCCTTCTGTATTTTTCCCTCTCCATGGACGCTTTTTGGAAGGTTGCCTAGCAGTATCAGAAGAGCTTGTGGCAGAAAACAAGCAACGATGACTTGGAGGCGACGCGCCGGCGTAGGAAAACCATACAAACAGGCGTCTTAGGCAGGCGGCTCAAGGTGGACCGTAGCGGCAGAAGCGGGTGGGTCATGGCGCTCGACGGCTTGGAGGCCAGCGGGTTGTAGCAAAGGTGAATTATAGAGCGGGTGACTTGGCACGAATCGGCCGTTTTGACCTGGCGCCATGAGAACAGAGCCCGGCCAACGAGACTTGGGGGTGGTGCAGTAAGGGCCCGGGGACAGTATGGACGACGCGGGCGCTCGGGAAATAGAAATAGCGGCGACTCAGCCGTGGAACCGGGTGACAGGTCAGCTCATGGAGAGCCGGCGCAGCCCCTCACTGTGGAGGTCGGCGGCTCAGGGAGGCATGAAACTAGGGCAGCCGGCGGCGCAGAACTCCTGACGGAGGTAGGTCAACCTGTAGTGGGAAAACCAGGGCGGCTTGGTGGCGCCCTTGAAGGACAGCGGAGGCAGAGTGGCAACTCACTGCAGAAGTGGGTTTTGCCCGAGCAGCTCACGGCGGTTCAGGCAGAGGAACAACAATGCGCTGGTGAAGCGGCAGCAGAAGCTCGAGGCAACAGGTGCGCGGGCACAGACCCGCGGCGGCGGTTGGCAGAAGAAAACGGCATGTCAACTTGGAAACGGAGGCTGGCGACTCAATGCGGCCCCAGCAGCTCGGAACTGACCAGCGGCTCTACGTGCAACAGTGACTGCTGCCATGGTGGCTTGGTCGCTGTAGTGAAGATGGAGGCGGGCGGCGGACTATAGGAAATAACAGCGACTCACACACTGGCAGAGGCCAGAGACTTGAGGCCGTGGTGGGTTGCAACGGCAAGCACTGATGACCCCGTTAGAGGCGGGGCTTGTAATAGTATTAACTCGCAGCGTGGCTGAATACACGACAGAAGTAGAGGTGACTCATCGACTCAGATGGCGGCTCACTACGGCGCAATGAGGCGAACTACCGCAGTGGCTGAGGCAAGCTTGGAGCATAGCAGCTGAAGCGGCCGTCGGGGCGCGACGACCCGGAGGCGGGTCAGGCCAGGTGAGGGCGGCGGCTCGCAACGGACCACGCCGGCGGAGCGCGAAACAAGGTGACTCTGGTGCGACCTCCGGATCGAACGAGAAGGCCAGCGACGGCGACTCAAAAGCGCGACAGCGCGGGGCCAGGGCGGCTCATCGACTCAGCGACCACGTGAATTGGAAGCAGCTCAGAGTCAGGTTGAAAAGTCGATATCCATCTCCTGCCCCTGGTCATTGTTGGTTTTGACGATTCCCTCTTTTTTTTCTCTCAAAACGAGACCAAAGTGGCAGCATCCGAATCCAATTCCCATCTCACGTCCTTGTTCTCGTTCTGGTTAGTTTGACTTTCCATCTGACCAAGTGGGAGTTTCTGGTGGTATTTTCTTTGCAGGAATTTGCATTGCTTAATCTGACTAATAGCTTCTCCTCGGGGTCGGGCTCTCGTGCTGGGAGCCCTGCACGCACTATGCTGCAGGGCCAACCAGTCGCCACCACCTGTCCCCGTTGGTCTCACAGCTTACTAAATCATTTTTTCGTTTCTCTTAATTTACTCAAAATTCTCTATCTTTCTTTATCCCGGCGGCGGCCTGGTCCTCGGCTCGGCCACGTCCTTGTTCTCGTTCTGGTTAGTTTGACTTTCCATCTGACCAAGTGGGAGTTTCTGGTGGTATTTTCTTTGCAGGAATTTGCATTGCTTAATCTGACTGATAGCTTCTCCTCATCTTGGGTTGGGGATTTACGCGGCGACTCAGGCGCGGGTGACCCGGCAGGGCATAGCGGCGAGGCGGAGGCGACTCGGGACCGGGCGGCTCAGGGCACGGAGCGGCTCCATGGAGTGGTCGTGGAACGGCGGCTCGAGGAGTCCCAGCGCACGGAGACCCGGTGCGGTGGAGGACGCGTAACACACTGCGACAACACAACGTCCATTCAGATAGGAGACGAGATGAGGCCCGATGGCAACTCGGACCGGAGATGATACGAGGCCTGATGGCAAGGCGTGACCCGGTGACGGCTCAAGGTGGAGCGAGGACGGCTCAACGCGTCCCAAAGATGGCGCGACCAGAGGCTTTGCTGAGTCTGCGCCTACCTCCAAGTCCTCCCGGTTGCGGTTGAACGGTGGTAGAAGGAGAAGTTGCCACACCCTCTGCTCACGTTTCAGCGCGGCCACGCGGAGGGAACATACGAGGCAAAGCGGGTCAACGGAGACGGCGGCTCAACGTCCATCAGGCTATACGTATGAGCTGGCTATTAAATCCTTCCTCAAGTACAGGCGTGTACAATAGCTGTACTTAGTTAATGTTTTCTTTTCACGTGCTGGAGCTAGAAAATCCATCAGGTTTTGCCTTTTGCATCGATCAGCACTTGGACCCTTGGTTCCTGTGCGTGTGCTAGGTTGATCCGAAAAAACTTCACGGGGCTAAAGCAACTGTTTCTTCACGCGGCGAAATACTCTGAATCGGCCTCGGTCTTGCCGGACCGCATCGGCCGCTCTGGTGGAAATCATCTGTATTTGGACTGTCAGATCAACAATGTTATCGTACGGTGGCTCGTCATGGCAGAGGATGACGGAGGCGCATAGCGAGCCGGGTCAACGGCCCAAAGTGCAGCGGTTTAACGGCTCATCTGATCATGCAGGGAATTTCACAGGACACTGATATTAAAAAACTCACTCTCGTCCTTCCCGTCGCGCTATTGCCTTGTTTATTCAGCGAATATCTTAACATAGAATCCGACCAGGATACTATGACTTGCCAGCGTTTGATGTTTTAATGTAGCAAATACCGATTCATCTTCTGACTCGACGGATTGCC
Source organism: Triticum dicoccoides (assembly GCF_002162155.2). Classification (NCBI taxonomy): domain Eukaryota; kingdom Viridiplantae; phylum Streptophyta; class Magnoliopsida; order Poales; family Poaceae; genus Triticum; species Triticum dicoccoides. The sequence continues at coordinate 93,629,485 of NC_041389.1, read as the reverse complement.
GGTTCTCTCATGAAACGAAGCAGCGATTTACCGATGGAAACTTGATACACCGAGGGCAAAATAGGCAATAGAGGAGATGATGGTATTGCCGACTTGCGCAGTTATAATATTGAGGTTGATGTAGATCCTTTCCATCCGGCTCTTGTTCATCGGAAATCGCAAACCTCTCGATCCCGGTGAAAGATCCCTCCAAGAACTCAACACCACCGTGCGCAGGCCCCACGGTGGGCGCCAACTGTCGTGGAATTATCACGTCAGATGTCCTAGTGTGAGGACTTAGTCCTGAGGCCAACGCATCTATGTGGTAGCTTGAGAGGGGTTGGGCGGAATCGAGAGACGCAACACACAAGACAAAGGATTTAGACAGCTTTGGGCCCCGAGAAACATCATCCGATAATAACCCTGCATGCTGTTTGTGGCTAGGTCTTATTATCCTGATGAGGGAGTCGCCATAAACCGGCTCTCCTCTAGTTGTGTCTAGCCCTAAGATTGTTTCTTCTTGCTCCTTCCTCTTGGGGTGCCCCGCCCCTCCTTATATAAGCTAAAGGGGCGGGTTACATGTAGAGTCCAACTCGGACTTAAGACTTAACCTTATTTTGACGTCTTATTATGGGCTTCTCACCATGGGCTTCTTAACGTCTTGGGCTTCTTACAATCTGGCTTATCATCTGGCTTATCGTCTGGCTTACGGTCTGACTTACCTTCTGGCTTACCGTCTGGCTTACGGTCTGACTTACCTTCTGGCTTACCCTCTGGCTTAACATCTGCCGGCTTAACTGTCCGGCTTAACATCTGCCGGGTTACATAACTATGTCTGCCGGGTTATATGACTATGTCTGCCAGGTTATATGACTGTGTCTGTCGGGTTACAATGCTTAATTGACCCGCCGGCTTATAGTCTACCGGGTCACCAATGAAACATCAAGTCCCAGACGGGTCATATCTCCGGCCAGGTCATACCGTGGGGTATATTCCCAACACTTGCCGATCATCGGGCAAGTCAACCAAAGTCCACACTTTGTTCTCATACATGGATCTCATCTCAGATTTCATGGTCTCAAGCCATTTTGCGGAATCTGGGCTCACCATCGCTTCTTCATAGTTCGTAGGTTCATCATGGTCTAGTAACATGACTTCTAGAACAAGATTACCGTACCACTCTGGTGCGGATCTTACTCTGGTTGATCTACGAGGTTCAGTAACAACTTGATCTGAAGTTTCATGATCATCATCATTATCTTCCTCACTAATTGGTGTAGGTGTCACAGAAACCTGTTTCTGCGATATACTACTTTCCAATAAGGGAGCAGGTACAGTTACCTCATAAGGTTCTACTTTCCTCCCACTCACTTCTTTCGAGAGAAACTCCTTCTCTAGAAAGTTTCCGAATTTAGCGACAAACGTCTTGCCTTCGGATCTGTGATAGAAGGTGTACCCAACAGTCTCCTTTGGGTATCCTATGAAGACAGATTTCTTCGATTTGGGTTCGAGCTTATCAGGTTGAAGCTTTTTCACATAAGCATCGCAGCCCCAAACTTTCAGAAACGACAACTTTGGTTTCTTGCCAAACCACACTTCATAAGGCCTCGTCTCAACGGATTTTGATGGTGCCCTATTTAACGTGAATGCGGCCGTCTCTAAAGCATAACCCCATAATGATAGTGGTAAATCAGTAAGAGACATCATAGATCGCACCATATCTAGTAAAGTACGATTACGACGTTCGGACACACCATTACGCTGTGGTGTTCCGGGTGGCGTTATTTGTGAAACTATTCCGCATTGTTTCAAATGTAGACCAAACTCGTAACTCAAATATTCTCCTCCACGATCAGATCGTAGAAACTTTATTTTCTTGTTACGATGATTTTCAACTTCACTCTGAAATTCTTTGAACTTTTCAAATGTTTCAGACTTATGCTTCATTAAGTAGATATACCCATATCTGCTCAAATCATCTATGAAGGTGAGAAAATAATGATATCCGCCACGAGCCACAACATTCATCGGACCACATACATCTGTATGTATGATCTCCAATAAATCAGTTGCTCTCTCCATAGTACCGGAGAACGGTGTTTTAGTCATCTTGCCCATGAGGCACGGTTCGCAAGTACCAAGTGATTCATAATCAAGTGGTTCCAAAAGTCCATCAGTATGGAGTTTCTTCATGCGCTTTACACCGATATGACCTAAACGGCAGTGCCACAAATAAGTTGCACTATCATTATCAACTCTGCATCTTTTGGCTTCAACATTATCAATATGTGTATCACTACTATCGAGATTCAATAAAAATAGACCACTCTTCAAGGGTGCATGACCATAAAAGATATTACTCATATAAATAGAACAACCATTATTCGCTGATTTAAATGAATAACCGTCTCGCATCAAACAAGATCCAGATATAATGTTCATGCTCAACGCTGGCACCAAATAACAATATTTAGGTCTAAAACTAATCCCGAAGGTATATGTAGAGGTAGCGTGCCGACCGCGATCACATCGACTTTGGAACCATTTCCCACGCGCATCGTCACCTCGTCCTTAGGTAATCTTCGCTTAATCCATAGTCCCTGTTTCGAGTTGCAAATATTAGCAACAGAACCAGTATCAAATACCCAGGTGCTACTGCGAGCATTAGTAAGGTACACATCAATAACATGTATATCACATATACCTTTGTTCACCTTGCCATCCTTCTTATCCGCCAAATACTTGGGGCAGTTCCGCTTCCAGTGACCAGTCTGCTTGCAGTAGAAGCACTTAGTTTCAGGCTTAGGTCCAGACTTGGGTTTCTTCTCCTGAGCAGCAACTTGTTTGCTGTTCTTCTTGAAGTTTCCCTTCTTCTTCCCTTTGCCCTTTTTCTTGAAACTAGTGGTCTTGTTAACCATCAACACTTGATGCTCCTTTTTGATTTCTACCTCCGCAGTTTTTAGCATTGCGAAGAGCTCGAGAATAGTCTTTTCCATCCCTTGCATATCATAGTTCATCACAAAGCTCTTGTAGCTTGGTGGCAGTGATTGGAGAATTCTGTCAATGACGCTATCATCCGGAAGATTAACTCCCAGTTGAATCAAGTGATTATTATACCCAAACATTTTGAGTATATGCTCACTGACAGAACTGTTCTCCTCCATCTTGCAGCTGTAGAACTTATTGGAGACTTCATATCTATCAATCTGGGCATTTCCTTGAAATATTAACTTCAACTCTTGGAACATCTCATATGCTCCATGACGTTCAAAACGTCGTTGAAGACCCAGTTCTAAGCCGTAAAGCATGGCACACTGAACTATAGAGTAGTCATCAACTTTGCTCTGCCAGATGTTCATAACATCTGGCGTTGCTCCAGTAGCAGGCCTGGCACCCAACGGTGCTTCCAGGACGTGATTCTTCTGTGCAGCAATGAGGATAATCCTCAAGTTACGGACCCAGTCTGTGTAATTGCTACCATCATCTTTCAACTTTGCTTTCTCAAGGAGTGCATTAAAATTCAATGGAACAACAGCACGGGCCATCTATCTACAATCAACATAGACAAGCAAGATACTATTAGGTACTAAGTTCATGATAAATTTAAGTTCAATTAATCATATTACTAAAGAACTCCCACTTAGATAGACATCCCTCTAATCCTCTAGGTGATTACGTGATCCATATCAACTACACCATGTCCGATCATCACGTGAGATGGAGTAGTTTCAACATTGAACATCAATATGTTGATCATATCTACTATATGATTCACGCTCGACCTTTCAGTCTTCGTGTTCCTAGGCCATATCTGTTATATGCTAGGCTCGTCAAGTTTAACCTGAGTATTCCGCGTGTGCAACTGTTTTGCACCCGTTGTATTTGAACATAGAGCCTATCACACCCGATCATCACGTGGTGTCTCAGCACGAAGAACTTTCACAACGGTGCATACTCAGGGAGAACACTTTTACTATGATAATTTAGTGAGGGATCATCTTATAATGCTACCGTCAATCAAAGCAAGATAAGATGCATAAAAGATAAACATCACATGCAATCAATATAAGTGATATGATATGGCCATCATCATCTTGTGCTTGTGATCTCCATCTTCAAAGCACTGTCATGATCACCATTGTCACCGGCGCGGCACCTTGATCTCCATCGTAGCATCGTTGTCGTCTCGCCAATTAGGCTTCTATGACTATCGCTACCGCTTAGTGATAAAGTAAAGCATTACAGGGCGATTGCATTGCATACAATAAAGCGACAACCATATGGCTCCTGCCAGTTGCCGATAACTCTGTTACAAAACATGATCATCTCATACAATAAAATTTAGCATCATGTCTTGACCATATCACATCATAATTGTTGGAAATATGCCCTAGAGGCAATAATAAATGGATTATTATTATATTTCCTTGTTCATGATAATTGTCTTTTATTCATGCTATAATTGCATTATCCGGAAATCGTAATACACGTGTGAATACATAGACCACAATACGTCCCTAGTAAGCCTCTAGTTGACTAGCTCGTTGGTCAACAGATAGTCATGGTTTTATGACTATGGACATTAGATGTCGTTGACAACGGGATCACATCATTAGGAGAATGATGTGATGGACAAGACCCATTCCTAAGCATAGCACAAGATCGTGTAGTTCGTTTTGCTAGAGTTTTTCCAATGTCAAGTATCTCTTCCTTAGACCATGAGATCGTGTAACTCCCGGATACTGTAGGAGTGCTTTGGGTGTACCAAACGTCACAACGTAACTGGGTGACTATAAAGGTGCACTACAGGTATCTCCGAAAGTGTCTGTTGGGTTGACACGGATCGAGACTGGGATTTGTCACTCCGTGTTATGGAGAGGTATCACTGGGCCCACTCGGTAGTGCATCATCATAATGAGCTCAAAGTGACCAAGTGTCTGGTCACGGGATCATGCATTACGGTACGAGTAAAGTGACTTGCCGGTAACAAGACTGAACAAGGTATTGGGATACCGACGATCGAGTCTCGGGCAAGTAACATACAGTCTGACAAAGGGAATAGTATACGGGGTTGCTTGAACCCTCGACATCGTGGTTCATCCGATGAGATCATCGAGGAGTATGTGGGAGCCAACATGGGTATCCAGATCCCACTGTTGGTTATTGACCGGAGAACCGTCTCGGTCATGTCTGCATGTCTCCCAAACCCGTAGGGTCTACACACTTAAGGTTCGGTGACGCTAGGGTTGTATGAATATGAGTATGCAGCAAACCGAATGTTGTTCGGAGTCCCGGATGAGATCTCGGATGTCAGAGGAGTTCTGGAATGGTCCGGAGGTAAAGAAAACTATATAGGAAGTGCTGTTTCGGCCATCGGGAAAGTTTCGGGGTCACCCGGTATTGTACCAGGACCACCGGAAGGGTCCCGGGGGTCCACCGGGTGGGGCCACCTATCCCGGAGGGCCCCGTGGGCTGAAGTGGGAGGGGAACCAGCCCCTAGTGGGCTGGTGCGCCTCCCCTTGGCCCCCCCTGCGCCTAGGGTTGGAAACCCTAGGTGGGGGGGCGCACCACTTACCTTGGGGGGCACTCCACCCCCCTTGGCCGCCCCCCCCTTGGGAGATTGATCTCCCAGGGGCCGGCGCCCCCCCTGTGGGCCTATATAAAGGAGGGCAGGGGGGAGGGCAGCCGCACCCCAAGTCTTGGCGCCTCCCTCCGCCTGCTACACCTCGTCCTCCTCCCGCAGTAGCTTGGTGAAGCCCTGCCGGAGTTCTGCTGCATCCACCACCACGCCGTCGTGCTGCTGGATCATCATCAACCACTCCTTCCCCCTTGCTAGATCAATACGGAGGAGACGTCATGCTAACCGTACATGTGTTGAACGCGGAGGTGCCGTCCATTCGGCGCTTGGATCTCCGGTGATAGGATCACGACGAGAACGACTACTTCAACCCCGTTCTTTTGAACGCTTCCGCTCGCGATCTACAAAGTGGTATGTAGATGCATCTCCCCTTTCACTCGTTGCTTAGATGAACTCATAGATGAATCTTGGTGAAATCGTAGGAAAATTTTTATTTTCTGCAACATTCCGCAACAGTGGCATCATGAGCTAGGCCTATGCGTAGTTCTCTATTGCACGAGTAGAACACAATTTTGTTGTGGGCGTAGATCTTGTCAACTTGCTTGCCGCTACTAGTCTTTTCTTGCTTCAGCGGTATTGTGGGATGAAGCGGCCCGGACCAACCTTACATGTACGCTTACATGAGACAGGTTCCACCGACTGACATGCACTAGTTGCATAAGGTGGCTAGGTGTCTGTCTCTCCTACTTTAGTTGGAGCGGATTAGATGAAAAGGGTCCTTATGAAGGGTAAATAGAAGTTGACAAAATCACATTGTGGTTATTCGTAGGTAAGAAAACGTTCTTGCTAGAACCCAATTGCAGCCACGTAAAAGATGCAACAACAATTAGAGGACGTCTAACTTGTTTTTGCAGCAATTGTCATGTGATGTGATATGGCCAGAAGTTGTGATGAATGATGAATGATATATTGTGATGTATGAGATCATGTTCTTGTAATAGGAATCACGACTTGCATGTCGATGAGTATGACAACCGGCAGGAGCCATAGGAGTTGTCTTTATTTTTGTATGACCTGCGTGTCATTGAAGAACACCATGTAAATTACTTTACTTTATTGCTAAACGTGTTAGCCATAGAAGTAGAAGTAGTCGTTGGCGTGACAACTTCATGAAGACACAATGATGGAGATCATGATGATGGAGATCATGGTGTCATGCCGGTGACGAAGATGATCATGGAGCCCCAAAGATGGAGATCGAAGTAGCTATATGATATTGGCCATATCATGTCACTACTATATAATTGCATGTGATGTTTATTATGTTTTATGCATCTTGTTTACTTAGAACGGCAGTAGTAAATAAGATGATCCCTTATAATAATTTCAAGAAAGTGTTCCCCCTAACTGTGCACCATTGCTAAAGTTTGTCGTTTCGAATCACCACGTGATGATCGGGTGTAATAGATCCTTACGTTCACATACAACGGGTGTAAGACAGATTTACACATGCAGAACACTTAGGGTTAACTTGACGAGCCTAGCATGTACATACATGGCCTCGGAACACAGAGACCGAAAGGTCGAACATGAGTCGTATGGAAGATACGATCAACATGGAGATGTTCACTGATGATGACTAGTCCGTCTCACGTGATGATCGGACACGGCCTAGTCGACTCGGATCATGTAACACTTAGATGACTAGAGGGATGTCTAATCTGAGTGGGAGTTCATTAAATAATTTGATTAGATGAACTTAATTATCATGAACTTAGTCTAAAACTTTTGCAAAATATGTCTTGTAGATCAAATGGCCAACGCTCATGTCAACATGAACTTCAACGCGTTCCTAGAGAAAACCAAGCTGAAAGATGATGGCAGCAACTATTCGGACTGGGTCCAGAACCTGAGGATCATCCTCATAGCAGCCAAGAAAGATTATGTCCTAGATGCACCGCTAGGTGAAGCACCCATCCCAGAGAACCAAGACGTTATGAACACTTGGCAATCACATGCTGATGATTACTCCCTCGTTCAGTGCGGCATTCTTTACAGCTTAGAACAGGGGCTCCAAAAGCGTTTTGAGAAGCATGGAGCATATGAGATGTTCGAGGAGCTGAAAATGGTTTTCCAAGCTCATGCCCAGGTCGAGAGATATGAAGTCTCCGACAAGTTCTATAGTTGTAAGATGTAGGAAAACAGTTCTGTCAGTGAGCACATACTCAAAATGTCTGGGTTGCACAACCGCCTGTCCCAGCTGGAGATCAACCTCCCGGATGAGGCGGTCATTGACAGAATCCTTTAGTCGCTCCCACCGAGCTACAAGAGCTTTGTGTTGAACTACAATATGCAGGGGATGGTGAAGACCATTCCTGAAGTATTTTCAATGCTGAAGTCAGCAGAGGTTGAAATCAAGAAAGAACATCAAGTGTTGATGGTCAAGAAGACCACTAAGTTCAAGAAGGGCAAGGGTAAGAAGAACTTCAAGAAGGACGACAAAGATGTTGCCGCGCCCGGTAAGCCATTTGCCAGGAAGAAGTCAAAGAATGGACCCAAGCCTGAGAGTGAGTGCTTTTATTGCAAGGGGAAGGGTCACTGGAAGCGGAACTGCCCCAAATACTTAGCGGACAAGAAGGCCGGCAACACTAAAGGTATATTTGATATACATGTAATTGATGTGTACCTTACCAGTACTCGTAGTAACTCCTGGGTATTTGATACCGGTGCCGTTGCTCACATTTATAACTCACAGCAGGAGCTGCGGAATAAGCGGAGACTGGCGAAGGACGAGGTGATGATGCGCGTCGGGAATGGTTCCAAGGTCGATGTGATCGCCGTCGGCACGCTACCTCTACATTTACCTACGGGATTAGTTTTAAACCTCAATAATTGTTATTTAGTGCCAAGTTTGAGCATGAACATTGTATCTGGATCTCGTTTGATACGAGATGGCTACTCATTTAAATCCGAGAATAATGGTTGTTCTATTTATATGAGAGATATGTTTTATGGTCATGCCCCGATGGTCAATGGTTTATTCTTAATGAATCTCGAACGTAATGTTACACATATTCATAGTGTGAATACCAAAAGATGTAAAGTTGATAACGATAGTCCCACATACTTGTGGCACTGCCGCCTTGGTCACATTGGTGTCAAGCGCATGAAGAAGCTCCATGCTGATGGACTTTTAGAGTCTCTAGATTATGAATCATTTGACACATGCGAACCATGCCTCATGGGCAAAATGACCAAGACCCCGTTCTCCGGAACAATGGAGCGAGCAACCAACTTATTGGAAATCATACATACTGATGTGTGTGGTCCAATGAGCATTGAGGCTCGCGGAGGATATCGTTATGTTCTCACTCTCACTGATGACTTGAGTAGATATGGGTATGTCTACTTGATGAAACACAAGTCTGAGACCTTTGAAAAGTTTAAGGAATTTCAGAATGAAGTAGAGAATCAACATGACCGAAAGATAAAATTCTTACGATCGGATCATGGAGGAGAATATTTAAGTCACGAATTTGGTACACACTTAAGAAAATGTGGAATCGTTTCACAACTCATGCCGCCTGGAACACCTCAGCGTAACGGTGTGTCCGAACATCGTAATCGCACTCTATTGGATATGGTGCGATCTATGATGTCTCTTACCGATTTACCGCTATCATTTTGGGGATACGCTCTAGAGACAGCTACATTCACTTTAAATAGGGCATCGTCTAAATCCATTGAGACGACACCGTATGAATTATGGTTTGGGAAGAAACCTAAGCTGTTGTTTCTAAAAGTTTGGGGATGCGATGCTTATGTCAAGAAACTTCAACCTGAAAATCTCGAACCCAAGTCGGAAAAATGCGTCTTCATAGGATACCCTAAGGAAACCATTAGGTATACCTTCTACTTAAGATCCGAGGGCAAGATCTTTGTTGCCAAGAACGGATCCTTTCTGGAAAAAGAGTTTCTCTCGAAAGGAGTAAGTGGGAGGAAAGTAGAACTCGATGAAGTACTACCTCTTGAACCGGAAAGTAGTGCAGCTCAGGAAAATGTTCCTGTGGTGCCTACACCGACTGGAGAGGAAATTAATGATGCTGATCAAGGTACTTCTGATCAAGTTGCTACTGAACTTCGTAGGTCCACAAGGACACGTTCCACACCAGAGTGGTATGGCAACCCTGTCCTGGAAATCATGTTGTTAGACAACGGTGAACCTTCGAACTATGAAGAAGCGATGGCGGGCCCAGATTCCAACAAATGGCTTGAGGCCATGCAATCCGAGATAGAATCCATGTATGAAAACAAAGTATGGACTTTGACTGACTTTCCCGATGATCAGTGAGCGATAGAAAATAAATGGATCTTTAAGAAGAAGACGGACGCGGATGGTAATGTAACCATCTATAAAGCTCGACTTGTCGCTAAGGGTTATCGGCAAGTTCAAGGGATTGACTACGATGAGACTTTCTCTCCAGTAGCGAAGCTTAAGTCCGTCCGAATCATGTTAGCAATTGCCGCATACTATGATTATGAGATATGGCAGATGGACGTCAAAACGACATTCCTTAACGGGCATCTTAAGGAAGAACTGTATATGATGCAGCCGGAGGGTTTTGTCGATTCTAAGAATGCTAACAAAGTATGCAAGCTCCAGCGATCCATTTATGGGCTGGTGCAAGCATCTCGGAGTTGGAACATTCGCTTTGATGAGATGATCAAAGTGTTTGGGTTTATGCAGACTTATGGAGAAGCCTGCGTTTACAAGAAAGTGAGTGGGAGCTCTGTAGCATTTCTCATATTATATGTAGATGACATACTTTTGATGGGAAATGATATAGAATTCTTGGACAGCATTAAGGCCTACTTGAATAAGTGTTTTTCAATGAAGGACCTTGGAGAAGCTGCTTACATATTAGGCATCAAGATCTATAGGGATAGATCGAGACGCCTGATAGGTCTTTCACAAAGCACATACCTTGATAAGATTTTGAAGAAGTTCAAAATGGATCAGTCCAAGAAAGGGTTCTTGCCTGTACTGCAAGGTGTGAGAATGAGCTCGGCTCAATGCCCGACCACGGCAAAAGATAAAGAAGAGATGAGCGTCATCCCCTATGCCTCAGCCATAGGATCTATTATGTATGCCATGTTGTGTACCAGACCTGATGTAAACCTTGCCGTAAGTTTGGTAGGAAGGTACCAAAGTAATCCCGGCAAGGAACACTGGACAGCGGTCAAGAATATCCTGAAGTACCTGAAAAGGACAAAGGACATGTTTCTCATTTATGGAGGTGACGAAGAGCTCATCGTAAAGGGTTACGTCGATGCTAGCTTCGACACAGATCTGGATGACTCTAAGTCGCAAACCGGATACGTGTATATGTTGAATGGTGGAGCAGTAAGCTGGTGCAGCTGCAAGCAGAGCGTCGTGGCGGGATCTACATGTGAAGCGGATTACATGGCAGCCTCGGAGGCAGCACATGAAGCAATTTGGGTGAAGGAGTTCATCGCCGACCTAGGAGTCATACCCAATGCGTCGGGGCCGATCAAACTCTTCTGTGACAACACTGGAGCTATTGCCCTTGCCAAGGAGCCCAGGTTTCACAAGAAGACCAGGCACATCAAGCGTCGCTTCAACTCCATCCGTGAAAATGTTCAAGATGGAGACATAGATATTTGCAAAGTACATACAGATCTGAATGTCGCAGATCCATTGACTAAACCTCTCTCGTGAGCAAAACATGATCAACACCAAAACTCTATGGGTGTTCGATTCATCACAATGTAACTAGATTATTGACTCTAGTGCAAGTGGGAGACTGTTGGAAATATGCCCTAGAGGCAATAATAAATGGATTATTATTATATTTCCTTGTTCATGATAATTGTCTTTTATTCATGCTATAATTGTATTATCCGGAAATCGTAATACACGTGTGAATACATAGACCACAATACGTCCCTAGTAAGCCTCTAGTTTACTAGCTCGTTGGTCAACAGATAGTCATGGTTTCCTGACTATGGACATTAGATGTCGTTGACAACGGGATCACATCATTAGGAGAATGATGTGATGGACAAGACCCATTCCTAAGCATAGCACAAGATCGTGTAGTTCGTTTTGCTAGAGCTTTTCCAATGTCAAGTATCTCTTCCTTAGACCATGATATCGTGTAACTCTCGGATACCGTAGGAGTGCTTTGGGTGTACCAAACGTCACAACGTAACTGGGTGACTATAAAGGTGCACTACAGGTATCTCCGAAAGTGTCTGTTGGGTTGACACGGATCGAGATTGGGATTTGTCACTCCGTGTTACGGAGAGGTATCACTGGGCCCACTCGGTAGTGCATCATCATAATAAGCTCAAAGTGACCAAGTGTCTGGTCACGGGATCATGCATTACGGTACGGGTAAAGTGACTTGCCGGTAACGAGACTGAACGAGGTATTGGGATACCGACGATCGAGTCTCGGGCAAGTAACATACCGTCTGACAAAGGGAATAGTATACGGGGTTGCTTGAACCCTCGACATCGTGGTTCATCCGATGAGATCATCGAGGAGTATGTGGGAGCCAACATGGGTATCCAGATCCCGCTGTTGGTTATTGACCGGAGAACCGTCTCGGTCATGTCTGCATGTCTCCCGAACCCGTAGGGACTACACACTTAAGGTTCGGTGATGCTAGGGTTGTATGAATATGAGTATGCAGCAAACCGAATGTTGTTCAGAGTCCCGGATGAGATCTCGGACGTCATGAGGAGTTCCGGAATGGTCCGGAGGTAAAGAAAACTATATAGGAAGTGCTGTTTCGGCCATCGGGAAAGTTTCGGGGTCACCCGGTATTGTACCGGGACCATCGGAAGGGTCCCGGGGGTCCACCGGGTGGGGCCACCTATCCTGGAGGGCCCCGTGGGCTGAAGTGGGAGGGGAACCAGCCCCTAGTGGGCTGGTGCGCCCCCCCTTGGGCCCCCCTGTGCCTAGGGTTGGAAACCCTAGGTGGGGGGGCGCACCACTTGCCTTGGGGGGCACTCCACCCCCCTTGGCCGCCGCCCCCCCTTGGGAGATTGATCTCCCAGGGGCCGGAGCCCCCCTGGGGGCCTATATAAAGGAGGGCAGGGGGGAGGGCAGCCGCACCCCAAGTCTTGGAGCCTCCCTCTCCCTGCTACACCTCGTCCTCCTCCCGCAGCAGCTTGGCGAAGCCCTGCCGGAGTTCTGCTGCATCCACCACCACGCCGTCGTGCTGCTGGATCATCATCAACCTCTCCTTCCCCCTTGCTGGATCAAGACGGAGGAGACGTCACGCTGACCGTACGTGTGTTGAACGCGGAGGTGTCGTCCGTTCGGCGCTAGGATCTTCGGTGATAGGATCACGACGAGAACGACTACTTCAACCCCGTTCTTTTGAACGCTTCCGCTCGCGATCTACAAAGTGGTATGTAGATGCATCTCCCCTTTCACTCGTTGCTTAGATGAACTCATAGATGGATCTTGGTGAAACCATAGGAAATTTTTTATTTTCTGCAACGTTCCCCAACAATAACATGCCCTGCAAAAACAAGTTAGACGTCCTCTACTTTGTTGTTGCAAGTTTTACATGGCTACTACGGGCTTAGCAAGAATCGTTCTTACCTACACATCAAAACCACAACGATAGTTTGTCAAGTTGGTGCTGTTTTAACCTTCGCAAGGACCGGGCGTAGCCACACTCGGTTCAACTAAAGTTGGAGAAACTGACACCCGCCAGCCACCTGTGTGCAAAGCACGTCGGTAGAACCAGTCTCGCTTAAGCGTACGCGTAATGTCGGTCCGGGCCGCTTCATCCAACAATACTGCCGAACCAAAGTATGACATGCTGGTAAGCAGTATGACTTATATCGCCCACAACTCACTTGTGTTCTACTCGTGCATATGACATCTACGCATAAAACCTGGCTCGGATGCCATTGTTGGGGAACGTAGTAATTTCAAAAAAAATTCCTACGCACACGCAAGATCATGGTGATGCATAGCAACGAGAGGGGAGAGTGTTGTCCACGTACCCTCGTAGACCGATAGCGGAAGCGTTATAACAACGCGGTTGATGTAGTCGTACGTCTTCACGGCCCGACCGATCAAGCACCAAAACTACGGCACCTTTGAGTTCTAGCACACGTTCAGCTCGATGACGATCCTCGGACTCCGATCCAGCAAAGTGTTGGGGAAGAGTTCTGTCAGCACGACGGCGTGGTGACGATCTTGATGTTCTACCGTTGTAGGGCTTCGCCTAAGCACCACTAAAGTATTATCGAGGTGGACTATGGTGGAGGGGGGCACCGCACACGGCTAAGAGATCCAAGGGATCAATTGTTGTGTCTATGGGGTGCCCCCCTCCTCCGTATATAAAGGACTGGAGAAGGGGGCCGACCAAGGGGGGTGGCGCTCCCAAGGGTGGGAGTCCAACTCCCACCGGGAGTAGGACTCCCCCTTTTCCTATTAGGAGTAGGAGAGGGAAGGAAGAGGAAGGAGGGAGGAAGGAAAGGGGGGACGACCCCTCCCAATTCGGATTGGGCTTGGGGGGGGGGGGCGCCCCCTCCCTTGCTCCTTTCCCCTCCTTTCCACTAAGGCCCAATAAGGCCCATATACCTCCCGGGGGGTTCCGATAACCTCCCGGTGATCCTGTATTGTCCCAATCTCACCCGGAACCTTTCCGGTGTCCAAATATAGTCGTCCAATATATCGATCTTTATGTCTCGACCATTTCGAGACTCCTCGTCAAGTCCGTGATCATATCCGGGACTCCAAACAACCTTCGGTACATCAAAATATATAAACTAATAATGAAACTGTCATCATCACGTTAAGCGTGCGGACCCTACGGGTTCGAGAACAATGTAGACATGACCGAGACACGTCTCCGGTCAATAACCAATAGCGGAACCTGGATGCTCATATTGGCTCCCACATATTCTACGAAGATCTTTATCGGTAAGACCGCATAACAACATACGTTGTTCCCTTTGTCAACGGTATGTTACTTGCCCGAGATCGATCGTCGGTATCTCAATACCTAGTTCAATCTCGTTACCGGCAAGTCTCTTTACTCGTTCCGTAATACATCATCTCACAACTAACTCATTAGTTGCAATGCTTGCAAGGCTTAAGTGATGTGCATTACCGAGAGGGCCTAGAGATACCTCTCCGACAATCGGAGTGACAAATCCTAATCTCGAAATACGCCAACCCAACATGTACCTTTGGAGACACCTGTAGAGCTCCTTTATAATCACCCAGTTACGTTGTGACGATTGGTAGCACACAAAGTGTTCCTCCGGTAAACGGGAGTTGCATAATCTCATAGTCATAGGAACATGTATAAGTCATGAAGAAAGCAATAGCAATATACTAAACGATCGTGTGCTAAGCTAACGGAATGGGTCATGTCAATCACATCATTCTCCTAATGATGTGATCCCATTAATCGAATGACAACACATGTCTATGGTTAGGAAACATAACCATCTTTGATCAACAAGCTAGTCAAGTAGAGGCATACTAGTGACACTCTGTTTGTCTATGTATTCACACATGTATTATGTTTCCGGTTAATACAATTCTAGCATGAATAATAAACATTTATCATGATATAAGGAAATAAATAATAACTTTATTATTGCCTCTAGGGCATATTTCCTTCAGGAAAAGGGGTAGCAAAGCAACGGTGAGTTCCAAAGTACTCGCCAGCATCAGATCTATACTAAGTATGCATTGGTATCAAATGGAAGGGTTGTATCTGTGGACTGGACTACAGAATGCCAGAATAGAGGGGGAAGGCCTAGCCTATCAAAGACTAGCATCTTCAAGAAGCTCCAAGCATCTTACAGCATGTAGAAGAGTAAAGAGTAGCATTTTAATATTTAACAAGCATGTTGTAGCATCAACGCCCAGAGATCCTTCCTCGACTCCCTGTGAGAAAGCAATCTCGGAGCCACATATCCATCACATATCTCAAGTATCCATTTCTAGTTATATAAGATCAGGATACAAGTCTGAATGTCCATTACCGTGGACATGATATTCGAATACATATATCTTTCTTGCAGGTGTGCACCACGTTACCCAACATACTCGATCACTCTGGTTGGACACACCTTTCTGGGGTCAATGCCCGGCCTCAGAAGATCAACACGTCACAACCCTACCTAGGCTCAGTAGAGAGGTCCCCGCCGGTCTACATCCTAAGCACTCCGGGGTTTGGGCCCATCGCCCATTGCACTCCAGATCACTGCGTACAGGGCGGGTCTAGGCTCCACCACTACAGGATGGTGCCGGTCCAGCCGTGCTGCACTGCTGAACTAGACTTCTGACAAAGCTTCAGCTGATACCACGACGTTGAGGCCCATATCTATTCTCGCGTGGTGGTTAGTGCGTAAAGGCCAGAGGCTAACTCAGAACAAATACCCAAACCTGTTAGTGCATTAGGGGCTCGCGGAAATGAGCAGAGACTCACGATAAGGTGACCCCGTCGCCCCGTCTCATGGACTTACAGCAAGGGCCCAGACTGCCCGTTCGTGCCACGTGGAAAACTCGCGGGTGCTCTACGGGCCCGCCTGACTTTTACATCATCTCGTGGGAACCCCTCAGGGCCGACCCGACTTCAATAATGGTCTCAAGTAAAGCCAATGTAACTGTGTGTCCAGACATTAGGGGAAAACCCGAGGAATCACCCCCGGTGGATTCCAGTCGATGTAATCATCAAGGTGAACGTAAGAGGGACCACCCTCGAGGTTCACAGTTGAGGTGTTGAACGACAGAGCCGTATCAGGAATGGTGAAAGAGGAAATCACCCTCGATGACCACGGCTGAATAGCTATACTACAGAATTATCATCAGGAGTGCGTTATGAGGGATCACCCTCGGCACTCGATAGTAGCTCTGCAGAGTCGAGCAACAAAAGGGGTGTGATGTGATGTGAGGTGTCAGGCTCTGGTCATCAATCAAGTTGATCGGGTCGTCGATGATGAAGCAGGGGCAACAAGGACAAGTGGGGGTCACTGATGGATATCTAACCAACCTATACTAAGAAGTTTAGGATAAGCAGGTAGGTAACAATAGCAAGTACAAAAGTAGGCTATGCATCAGAATAGGAGCAAACAATAACAGTAGCTGATAACCCACAAGTGTAGGGGATCGCAATAGCTTTCGAGGGTGAAGTACAACCCAAATTTATTGATTCGACACAAGGGGAGCCAAAGAATATTCTTGAGTATTAGCAGTTGAGTTGTCAATTCAACCACACCTGGACAACTTAGTATCTGCAGCAAGGTATTTAGTAGCAAAGTAGTATGATAATAATGGTAACAGTAGCAAAAGTAAAGATAAATTTTTTGGGGGTTTTGTAGTAGTTGTAACAGTAGCAATGGAAAAGTAAATAAGTGAAGAACAATATGTGAAAAGCTCGTAGGCAATGGATCAGTGATGGATAATTATGCCGGATGCGATTCCTCATGTAATAGCTGTAACATAGGGTGACACAGAACTAGCTCCAGTTCCTCAATGTAATGTAGGCATGTATTCCGTAAATAGTCATACGTGCTTATGGAAAAGAACTTGCATGACATCTTTTGTCCTACCCTCCCATCGCAGCGGGGTTCTAGTAGAAACTAAGGGATATTAAGGCCTCCTTTTAATATAGAACCGGACCAAAGCATTAACACATAGTGAATACATGAACTCCTCAAACTACGGTCATCACCGAGAAGTATCCCGATTATTGTCACTTCGGGGTTGTCAGATCATAACACATAATAGGTGACTATAGACTTGCAAGATAGGATCAAGAACACACATATATTCATGAAAACATAATAGGTTCAGATCTGAAATCATAGCACTCGGGCCCCAGTGACAAGCATTAAGCATAGCAAAGTTATAGCAACATCAATCTCGAAACATAGTGGATACTAGGGATCAAACCCTAACAAAACTAACTTGATTACATGGTAAATCTCATCCAACCCATCACCGTCCAGCAAGCCTATGATGGAATTACTCACTCACGGCGGTGAGCATCATGAAATTGGTGATGGAGGATGGTTGATGATGACGACGGCGACAAATCCCCCTCTCCGGAGCCCCGAACGAACTCCAGATTAGCCCTCCTGAGAGAGATTAGGGCTTGGCGGCGGCTCCGTGTCGTAAAATGCGATGAAACTTTCTCTCTGATTTTTTTCTCCGCGAGACGAAATATATGGAGTTGGAGTTGAGGTCGGTGGAGGTCCAGGGGGCCCACGAGATAGGGGGCATGCCCTACAGGGGGGGGGGTGCCCCCCTATCTCGTGGACAGGCCCTGGGCCCCCTGGTGTATTTCTTTTGCCCAGAAATTCTTATTAATTCCAAAAAGTGCCTCCGTGGATTTTCAGGACATTCCGAGAACTTTTCTTTTCTACACATAAAACAACATCATGGCAGTTCTGCTAAAAACAGCGTCAGTCCGGGTTAGTTTTATTCAAATCATGCAAGTTAGAGTCCAAAACAAGGGCAAAAGTGTTTGCAAAAGTAGATACATTGGAGACGTATCAACTCCCCCAAGCTTGAACCTTTGCTTGTCCTCAAGAAATTCAGTTGATAAACTGAAAGTGATAAAGAAAAGACTTTTACAAATTATGTTTGCTCTTGTTGTTGTAAACATGAAAAGTCAGCATTCAAGTTTCAGCAAATATTATGAACTAACCATACTCACAATAACACTTGGGTCTCACAATTACTCACATAAATAGCATAATCAACTAGCGAGCCATAATAATAAAACTCGGATGACAACATTTTCTCAAAACAATCATAACATGATATAACAAAATGGTATCTCGCTAGCCCTTTCTAAGACCGGAAAACATAAATGCAGAGCACCTTTAAAGATCAAGGACTGGCTAAATATTGTAATTCATGGTAAAAGAGATCCAGTCAAGTCATACCCAATATAAACCAATAGAAATCAATGCAAATGACAGTGTGCTCTCCAGCGGGTGCTTTTAATAAGAAGGACGATGACTCAACATAAAAGTAAATGGATAGGCCCTTCGCAGAGGGAAGCAGGGATTTGTAGAGGTGCCAGAGGTCAATTTTAAAATAGATATTGAATAACATTTTGAGCGGCATACTTTCACTGTCAACGCAACAACTATGAGATGGTTGTATCTTCCATACTACATGCATTATAGGCAGTTCCCACGTAGAATGGTAAAAGTTTATACTCCACCAACCACCAACAAGCATCAATCCATGGCCTGCTTGAAACAACGAGTGCCTCCAACTAACAACAATCCTGGGGGAGTTTTGTTTAATTATTTTGATTTTCTTTGATCTTTTTGGATCATGGGACCGGGCATCCCGGTTACCGGCCCTTTCTCGTGAATGAGGAGTGGAGTCCACTCCTCTTGAGAATAACCCACCTAGCATGGAAGATATAGGCAGCCCTAGTGGCAACATGAGCTGCTAGAGTATACAAAATAGAATTTCATATGAAGGTTTGGAGTTTGGCACATACAAATTTACTTGGAACGGCAGGTAAATACCGCATATAGGAAGGTATGGTGGACTCATATGGAGCAACTTTGGGGTTTAAGGAGTTTGGATGCACAAGCAGTATTCCCGCTTAGTACAGGTGTAGGCTAGCAAAAGACTAGGAAGCGACCAACTGAGAGAGCGACAACAGTCATGAACATGCATTAAAATTAGTTTACACCAAATACAAACATGAGTAGGATATAATCCACCATGAACATAAATATCATGAAGGCTATGTGGATTTGTTTCAACTACATGCGTGAACATGTGCCAAGTCGAGTCACTCAATTCATTCCAAGGAGGATACCATCCCATCATACCACATCATAATCGTTCTAATAGCATGTTTGCATGCAAGGTAAACCATTATAACTCATAGCTAATCAAGCATGGCACAAGCCACTATAATCTCTAAATGTCATTGCAAATATGTTTACTTCATAATAAGCTGACTCAGAAACGATGAACTCATCATATTTACAAAAATAAGAGAGGTCGAGTTCATACCAGCTTTTCTCATCCCAATAAGTCCATCATATATCATCATTATTGCCTTTCACTTGCACGACCGAATGATGTGTATAATAATAAGAGTGCACGTGCATTGGACTAAGCTGGAATCTGCAAGCATTCAACTCAAAATAGAAGACAAGTAATATGGGCTCTAAATTAAATAAACAATCATGCATATGAGAGCCACTAAGCATTTTCAATATGGTCTTCTCGACCCCGAAAGGAAAGAAAGGAAAATAAAACTATATATTTACACGGGAAACTCCCAACAAGTAAGAAGAAGAACTAGAAATCTTTTTGGGTTTACATTTTAATTTCTACTACAAGCATGGAAACTAAACTAACTAATGTTTTTGGTTTTTCTCAATGTTTATCAAGCACACAAGAAGAAAACTAGAAAAAGGAGTTTAAACTAACATGGATAATACAATGAAAGAGTATGAGCACCGACAACTAGTGTGTGAACATGAATGTAAAGTCGGTGAGAAATACGTACTCCCCCAAGCTTAGGCTTTTGGCCTAAGTTGGTCTAATACCAAGGATCGCCTGGCTGATATCCATAAGTGAAACCAGGGTTGTGCTGAGATGCAACGGCAACCGCCTCCTGAGCTGCAGCATGTTGGCGGGCTGCCTGCACTCCCCTCTCATATTCAGCTACTTCCTCCTTGGTGACAACATATCTTCCTTTTTCCTGATAATCAAAAAGGTAGGGAGCAGGAAGAGTAACAGGGACGACGTTGCGTCTGTCATAGATTAGTCGATAACAGAGGAATTGTTCATTCCTCTCAAGAAAATGATGATTAAACATAGCTTCTTTATCCAAATAAACAGGTGGTAAAATCATATCCCCCTCTCGTGGGGCTATATTAAGATAATTAGCCACACGGGTTGCATAAATTCCTCCAAAGAAATTTCCCTTTCTACTATTATTCTGCAACCTTCGTGCAACTATTGCCCCTAAGTTAAAACCTTTATAACCTAACACTGCACTCTTGAGGACACTCAGATCAGGGACACACATGTGACATGCTTCATCCTTACCGTTAATACATCTACCAATGAAGAGAGCAAAAAAATGTATAGCAGGAAAATGGATGCTCCCTATGGTAGCTTGTGCTATGTCCCTAGATTCTCCCATAGTAATACTAGCAAGAAAATATCTAAATTCAGATTTGTGAGGATCATTAATATTACCCCACTGCGGGAGCTTGCAAGCATTTATAAAATCCTCTAAGACCATGGTGTAAGATGTATCATAAATATCAAATATGACACTAGGAGAATTACGCGTACAGTTATATTTAAACCTCCGCACAAAGGAATCAGTCAATTGATAGTACTGAGGACACTTATCTTGTAAGAAGTTCTCCAACTCAGCATTACGCACATACGCGTCAAATTCCTCCTTAAAGCCCGCTTTGACCATAAAATCATCGGATGGCCACTCACAAGCTCGTACATCCGCGTTCCTTGGCAATTCAACATCTTGCTCACATATAGCAATCTTTGGCCCTTTCTTCACCGAGGAACCACCTTGGTACATTCTCCTAAGCATATTTATTTTTCTGAAAATTTCTGAAATTTTAGTAACTTCCAAATAAAAGTGCATAAAACTAAATAAGATTGATAGCAACTACTCCTACAAGTGCCTAGAGCTTATATCATGCATTGGAATTGCTTGGGACCTCAAAAATTTAACATGCAAGCTCAAGAACATGGTCACCTATGCAGCAAAGGATTTGCAATGAATAAAGCACTAGAAAAAAAACTAATTGGACCAAAGGAGGAGTCACATACCAAACAACAATCTCCCAAAGCAGTTTTGTGAATGGAGCTTTGAGCTAAGAGATCGAAAATTGCAGCAAAACGAGCTAGAACTCGTGCTTGAGCTGGATGGGGATTTTTTTGGGTAGAAGATGGAGTGTGTGGGTGCTGGCATAAGTGGAGGGGAGCCACCAGGGGCCCACGAGACAGGGGGGCACGCCCTATAGGGGGGGGGCCCTCCACTCTCGTGGCCTGGTGCTTGCCCCTCCTGCAGTGATTTCAGTGCCTAAAATCCTCAAATATTCCAGAAAAAATCATACTAAATTTGCAGGGCCTTTGGAGCACTTTTATTTTCGGACTATTTTTTAATGCACGGATAAATCAGAAAACAGACGGATAATACTATTTTTGCTTTATTTAATCTAAATAACAGAAAGTAAAAAAAAGGGTACAGAAGGTTGTGCCTTCTAGTTTCATCCATCTCGTGATCGTCAAAATGAATCCACTAACAAGGTTGATCAAGTCTTGTTAACAAACTCATTCTGAATAACACGGAACCGGAGAAATTTCGAATAACACTAAGTTATCTCAATGGGGATATGAAAATCCCCAACAATAAGAATATCATACTTTTTCTTGACAGTAGGGAGAGGAAATACAAAACCTCCAAAAATAATAGTTGGAACCTTTTCAATAGAATTGATGCTATGAACTTGAGATTGTTTCCTCGGAAAGTGTACCGTATGCTCATTACCATTAACATGAAAAGTGACATTGCCTTTGTTGCAATCAATAACAGCCCCTGCAGTGTTCAAAAAAGGTCTACCAAGGATAATAGACATACTATCGTCCTCGGGAATATCAAGAATAACAAAGTCCGTTAAAATAGTGACATTTGCAACCACAACAGGCACATCCTCACAAATACCGACAGGTATAGCAGTTGATTTATCAGCCATTTGCAAAGATATTTTAGTAGGTGTCAACTTATTCAATTCAAGTCTACGATATAAAGAGAGAGGCATAACACTAACACCGGCTCCAAGATCACATAAAGCAGTTCTAATGTAATTTCTTTTAATGGAGCATGGTATAGTTGGTACCCCTCGATCTCCAAGTTTCTTTGGTATTCCACCCTTAAAAGTGTAATTAGCAAGCATGGTGGAAATTTCAGCTTCTGGTATCTTTCTTTTGTTTGTAATGATATCCTTCATATACTTAGCATAAGGATTTACTTTCAACATATCAGTTAAACGCATATGTAAGAAAATAGGTCTAATCATTTCGGCAAAGTGCTCAAAATCCTCATCATCCTTTGACTTGGATGGTTTAGGAGGAAAGGCATGGGTTTCTGAACCCATGGTTCTCTTTCTTTACCATGCTTCCTAGCAACAAAATCTCGCTTATCATAATGTTGATTCTTTGATTGTGGGTTATCAAGATCAACAGCAGGTTCAATCTCTACATCATTGTTTTTGCTAGGTTGAGCATCAACATGAACATTATCATTAACGTTATCACTAGGTTCATGTTCATCACCTGATTGTGTTTCAGCATCAGAGATAGAAATATCAATGGGATTCTCAGGTGTGTCTACAGTAGGATCACTAGAAGCATGCAAAGTCCTATCATTTTTCTTTTTCTTCTTTTTGGAAGAACTAGGTGCCTCTAAATTATTTCTCTGAGAATCTTGCTTGATTCTCTTAGGGTGGCCTTCAGGATACAAAGGTTCCCGAGTCATTCTACCAGTTCTAGTAGCCACTCTAACAACAAAGTCATTTTTATTATTTAATTCATCAAGCAAATCATTTTAAGCTTTAAGAACTTGCTCAGCTTGAGTAGCAACCATGGAAGCATATTTGCTAACGAGGTGAAGTTCATCTTTAACTCTAGCCAGATTATCACTTACACGTCCTATCTCGAAAGCATTATTCTTTAACTCTCTACCAACATAACCATTAAAACTTTCTTGTCTAGCTATAAAGTCATCAAATTCATCTAAGCATGGGGCATGAAATTTAGTAGAGTGGATTTCAACTTTATCATATCTATAGAGAGAATTTACCTTTACTACCTGTGTCGGGTTATCAAGACAATATGGTTCTTCAATAGGTGGTATATTAAGACCATGTATTTCTTCAATAGGTGGTAAATTCTTAACATCTTCAGCTTTAATACCTTTTTCTTTCATTGATTTCTTTGCCTCTTGCATATCTTCAGGGCTGAGAAATAAAACACCTCTCTTCTTCGGAGTGGGTTTAGGAATAGGCTCAGGAAGAGTCCAATTATTTTCATTAGTCCACATATTATTCAATAGTAATTCAGCTTCGTCGACTGTTCTTTCCCTGAAAACACAACCAGCACAACTATCCAAGTAGTCCTTGGAAGCATCGGTTAGTCCATTATAAAAGATATCAAGTATTTCATTTTTCTTGAGAGGATGATCAGGCAAAGCATTAAGTAACCGGAGAAGCCTCCCCCAAGCTTGTGGGAGACTCTCTTCTTTGATTTGCACAAAATTATATATTCCCCGCAAGGCAGCTTGTTTCTTATGTGCAGGGAAATATTTAGCAAAGAAGTAATAAATCATATCCTGGGGACTACGCACACAGCCAGGAGCAAGAGAATTATACCAAGTTTTAGCATCACCCTTTAATGAGAACGGAAATATCTTAAGGATATAAAAATAGTGAGACTTCTCATCGTTAGTAAACAGGGTAGCTATATCATTCAACTTGGTAAGATGTGCCACAACAGTTTCAGATTCAAGGCCATAAAAAGGATTAGATTCAACTAAAGTAATAATCTCAGGATCAACAGAGAATTCATAATCCTTATCAGTAACATAGATAGGTGAAGTAGCAAAAGCGGGGTCTGGTTTCATTCTAGCATTAAGAGACTGCTGCTTCCATTTAGCTAATAATTTGTTAAGATCATATCTATCATTGCAAGCAAAGATTTCCCTAGCATCTTCTTCATTCATAACATAACCCTTAGGAACAACATGCAATACATAATCATTGGGAGAACCTTCATCATCACTATCATCAATAATAGCATTATCAATATTTTCATTCCCGCTAACTCTAGCAAGTTGTTCATCAAGAAATTCACCTAATGGCAAAGTAGTATCACGCACAGAAGTAGTTTCATCATGCATAGCAGAAGTGGCATCATCAATAACATGTGACATATCAGAATTCATAGCAGTAGCAGGTTTAGGTGTCGCAAGCCTACTAATAATGGAAGGAGAATCTAGTGCAGAGCTAGCTGGCAGTTCCTTACCTCCCCTCGTAGTTGAGGGAAAAATCTTGGTTTTAGCATCTTTCAAGTTCTTCATAGTGATCAACAGATATAAATCCCAAGTAACTCAGGAATAGAGCTATGCTCCCCGGCAACGGCGCTAGAAATTAGTCTTGATAACCCACTAGTGTAGGGGATCGCAACAGCTTTCGAGGGTGAAGTACAACCCAAATTTATTGATTCGACACAAGGGGAGCCGAAGAATGTTCTTGAGTATTAGCAGTTGAGTTGTCAATTCAACCACACCTGGATAACTTAGTATTTGCAGCAAGGTATTTAGTAGCAAAGTAGTATGATAATAATGGTAACAGTAGCAAAAGTAAAGATAAATGTTTTTGGGTTTTTGTAGTAGTTGTAACAGTAGCAACAGAAAAGTAAATAAGCGAAGAACAATATGTGAAAAGCTCGTAGGCAATGGATCAGTGATGGATAATTATGCCGGATGTGATTCCTCATGTAATAGCTATAACATAGGGTGACACAGAACTAGCTCCAGTTCATCAATGTAATGTAGGCATGTATTCCGTAAATAGTCATACGTGCTTATGGAAAAGAACTTGCATGACATCTTTTGTCCTACCCTCCCGTGGCAGCGGGGTCCTAGTGGAAACTAAGGGATATTAAGGCCTCCTTTTAATAGAGAACCGGACCAAAGCATTAACACATAGTGAATACATGAACTCCTCAAACTACGGTCATCATCGAGAAGTATCCTGATTATTGTCACTTCGGGGTTGTCGGATCATAACACATAATAGGTGACTATAGACTTGCAAGATAGGATTAAGAACACACATATATTCATGAAAACATAATAGGTTCAGATATGTAATCATGGCACTCGGGCCTTAGTGACAAGCATTAAGCATAGCAAAGTCATAGCAACATCAATCTCAGAACATAGTGGATACTAGGGATCAAACCCTAACAAAACTAACTTGATTACATGGTAAATCTCATCCAACCCATCACCGTCCAGCAAGCCTATGATGGAATTACTCACTCACGGCGGTGAGCATCATG
This sequence comes from Triticum dicoccoides, assembly GCF_002162155.2. Taxonomy (NCBI): domain Eukaryota; kingdom Viridiplantae; phylum Streptophyta; class Magnoliopsida; order Poales; family Poaceae; genus Triticum; species Triticum dicoccoides. The sequence goes on along the minus strand of NC_041389.1, from coordinate 93,603,773 downwards.
AAATTAGTGATGGAGGATGGTTGATGATGACGACGGCGACGAATCCCCCTCTCCGGAGCCCCGAACGGACTCCAGATCAGCCCTCCCGAGAGAGATTAGGGCTTGGCGGCGGCTCCGTGTCGTAAAACGTGATGAAACTTTCTCTCTGGTTTTTTTCTCCGTGAGATGGAATATATGGAGTTGGAGTTGAGGTCGGTGGAGGTCCACGGGGCCCACAAGATAGGGGGGCGCGCCCTACAGGGGGGCGCGCCCACTGTCTCATGGACAGGCGCTGGGCCCCCTGGTGTATTTCTTTCGCCCAGAAATTCTTATTAATTCCAAAAAGTACCTCCGTGGATTTTCAGGACATTCGAGAACTTTTCTTTTCAGTATAGAATGGGCGATATCGGGATGATTAAAGGGGGGGCTTGCCTTGTTGCTCAGACAAGAAGGAGGGTCATCGTCGACGTAGTCGAACATAGTGGCATCAACGGCGGTCACAGGGTCTACTAGAGAGAAGAGGGGGAAGAAACAGTAAATACACGCAAACATATGCACAACATGACAATAGGCAAAGCTAGACGTGTTCTAACGCGGTGTTACACGTTACCGGCGAAGGGGTATAACATCCCGAAATGTTTCCCCAGGTTTGGCATTTTTGAACATCTAGAACGGAGGGGGAAGGTTGCACTTTTGCTATGCTAGGGACGTGCGGCGGATGAACAGACCACGTATTCGGATTCGCCTCGTCGTTCTGAGCAACTTTCATGTACAAAACCTTTTCATCCGAGCTACGATTATTTTTCTATGGTTTTTCAAAGTTTTAATAATATTCTAAATTTATTAATAACTAAAATAATTCAGAAAATGAAGTACCGCGTCATCATGAGGTCAGGGGTGACGTCACTAGTCAACAGGACGTTGACTGGTCAAAACTGACATGGGGGACCCACATGTCATAGACAGCGGGTTTAAACAGAGTTAAAACTAACCTAAACCTAGTTAATTAAACTTTGGCCCCACCTGTCAGTGACTCGTTAGTTTAAATTAATTAAGTTAACTAATTTAATTAGAGTTACGGACGGGTCCCACCAGTCAGTGACTCGGGGCTGCCTAGTCAGAGTTGACCTCAGTCAACTAGCTAGCCTGGGCCCCTGGGACCACCAGGTAGTGACCCTGGAGGGTGGCCCCGGTCGGCCATGTCAGCGCGGGCGCCGGCATCTAGCCGCCGGTGGCAAAAACCATGGCAGAGGCACGGGTCAACGAGGGGGATTTGGCTACGGGGCGTCTCCGGGCTCGTGTCCTAGCTCGAGCGATCGAGCGGACGAAGCCGCATCATTCTGCGATGGTGGCCCGGGCGGGGAGTGGCCGGAGTGCCGTCGGCGGTGAGGCAAGGTGGCGGCGAGGCATTTGGGTGCTCGTGAAAAAAAACACAGGGGCCCAAATCGAGCGCGGACGGGCTCGTTCGGATGCGGCCGTCAAGCCGCGTCGAATGGCGCAAGAGGCAGCCGCTGGGGTGGTCGGGGAAGACCACGACAATGATGGTAGGCGGCGGCCGGAGATGGGGGTGGTCAGGCTAGCGGCTAGGGGGGCACGGGGAGGTGAGCTGAAGGCACTGGCGGCACTAGGGCGCTCCCCGGAGCACGGACATGAGCCCAGCGGGGCGTGTCAATGACGATGGCGACGGCAGCGTGCAACACGGTGGAGCTGCAGTTCGGCAACGGCGGAGGCGATGCGGGGAGCGTGCTACGGCAAAAAGCACGACTGGAGGATAGGAATGGAGGAAGGGAGGAGCTCACTGTGCGGCCAAGAAAGGCCCGTGCAAGCTTAGGAGTAGCAACAATGGACGGAGATGACGGAGTTCGCCGTCGACAGAGGCGAAAGGGGCGGCTCGATCCGCTCCCCGCTATGGCTCCCGACTTGCGCTCACGGACAGGGACAGGGTAGACGGCGACGATGGAGACGATGGGCACGATGGTGAGGTGAACGGGGCTCGGTGGCCGCGAGGACGGGCGAGGCATGACGGTGACCGTGTCGGCCTTCTCTCCAAAACGAATGAGAGGGAGAGGGAGAAGGGGGAAGTGGCTGAGGGGGAAAGATCTCGGCGTAAGCCAGGGCACCGACACTGGCGTCCTTATCCTCCCCGCGGAGCCTGTAGCGGCGTGGTCGGCATGGTGGGTTCGGTGGCGACCATAGGCACGGTCGGAGGAACAGGGAGGGGGAAGGAGCAACCGGGGATGCAAGTGCTGGGCCAGCTTGGGTGGGTGTTAGGTGGGCTGGCTGCTGGGGTGGGCTAAAGCCCAGTGGGGCAAGTTTTTTTTTCTTCTCCTCTTTCCCTTTTTTTGCTCTTTTCTTTTTACGGAAAATGTTTTTGCAATAATAGAACTGCTAAAAAGGATTCTGTAAAATGTGGGACTTGGCCACATAATTACATTGCAATAGTTGGCACTGCCACAAAAAGATTGTGAGGCTTTTGAAAAGGTTTGCCACTTTTATAAATTGAAAAGGCATTTAATCTATTGTTTTAGCCACTACTTTAATTTGTTTAGGCCATTTAAACACCTTGCAAAAATGTTGGTCCACCACCAATATTTGTTATGGATTATTTGCCACAAGATGAACATTTTAGATTTCATGTCTGACAAATATGAATTTTGACTTTAGAATGGATTTGAATTTGAAATGTGATTTGGATCAAGTGAAGATTAGCAAAAGTAATGTGATGATGTGGCACCATTAGCAGGGGTTTACTGTAGCTTAATTGTCCGGGCGTCACACCAGCGAGCAGCCAGAAGCGACAGCCCGCCGGCGAGGCTCCTATCCCCATCCTTGGGAACGGGCGAGGCTGAGCAAGCGCGGTGAACGACGAGGGAAGCGTGGGGAGCGCCTTAGCATCAAAGGCATCTTTGCCTTCTTCTTCCTCGCACCAGGCTTTATCTCCTCCTCTGTTATGTTGTCCCCCAGATCTGCCATCCTCCTCCTTCACCGCAGGGACAGGCACAGGGAGACCCATCACGGCGCCGAAGACGAACTCTGTCGGGCCGGCAGGCTTGTGGTGGCGAGAGCGGAACGCTCTCCACTTCATCTCCTGCTTGGGATTGTCGGACTCCGCCTCCTCCATCGCCTAGAGTACCATCCTGAGCGCGCCCACCGGCTCGCCCATCGGGGTGAGGTGCCAATCCTCTGCCTCCGTGAGCTTCCTGTATGCCGCCCCCGCCGCCTCCTTCAGATCTCTCTCCTCCGCGAACCAGGAGATGATCTCCATCAGCTTCTCTAGCTTCACGTCGTCTCCATTTGCTATCTCCCTCGCTCCCACCTCGAGTCTCGGCTTCCAGGGTGCCATGGATCTCCAGAGGTGGTTCGCTTGTTTGTCGTGCAGGTGAGAAGTGGATCTCGTCGAGTGGGGAAGGGATAGCCGCACCGCTTTGCGCCGCTGCTTTAATCCTCCGCCATTCCCGACGCTCCTCCTCCTCCTTGACCTCGATTCTCGCATCGCACCGCGCCTCCGCTCCAATCCCCAGCACCCTCCCCACCAAAACAACGTGACACGGGAACCAAATTTGTGTACCTTCCTGTATCCCCTCCTTATCATGTACCCGCACCACATCAACTCGAACCCCGCGATCGTCCAGCAGCGTCAGCCACGACAAGCCGCCTCACCTGAGGAGCACGCCTCGTCGGAATAGCAGCAGCGCCGGCGCCGCTAGATCGGATTCGAGGTGCACCGCCCATCTGCGATCTAGGGGATTCGCTTCGCTCATGTCGCCATGAGGGCTGGGGCAGGTCGCCCGTGTCGCCCGAGACATCCGGCAGCTGAATTGGTAAAAGCCTTCACTATGGTTATTGTTGTTAGAATACATTATAGAGATAGGAGAAGTAGTTTAAACTTTTGTAATCTTATCTTCTCTTATCTCTTCTTCTGTTAACCTTCTGTAACCGAACCAGGATCGATCTCTCTTTCTCTCGATCGATCTCTTCCTTGTAAGCCACGGCATGCTTTCCATATAATACAATGCGGCCCAGACGAAGGGTTCTATACTTCCCAATTCTTCTCACATGGTAACAGAGCCTCTTCCTCAATAGATCAGGAATAGATCGCATCTAGCTACCGCAGCGACCGAGCAGTATTTCCACCACCACCACCGCCATGACGGCCACCACCATGGGCACGCTCACCACATCATCATCATCCGCTTTTGCCTCCTCCTCCTCCACCTCCACCAACACCTCCCTACTCGGATCGCCACCCCAAGAGAAGCTCACGAGGGGAAACTTCCTGCTCTGGAAAGCCATTGTGCTGCCCCAGATCAAGGGGGACCATATGGAACACCACCTCAACCCGCAGAGCCCGCCACTGCCGGCCACGCTCACCATCACCAAGGACGGCAAGGAAGAACAAGTAGTCAACTTCGCACGATCCCTCTGGTATGCACAGCAGCAGCAACTCCAAGGATTCTTAATGGGATCCCTATCCCACGAGATCCTCGCACAGGTCGCAACACTCTCGACACCGGCTGAAGTATGGAGTGTGATCCACGCCATGTTTGCTGCTCAAAGCCAAGCTCAAGCCATCAACACGCGCATTGAGCTCACGAATCTTCAAAAAGGTAATATGTCTATGGCAGAATACCTTGGAAAAATTAAAAGCCTCACCGATGAAGTCGCCTGCACCGCCGCCGCGCTCTCCGATCTGGAGATCGTGTCCAAAATCCTCGTCGGCCTCGACATGGACTACAACTCTGTGGTCTCCGCCCTCGCCGCTCGGGTGGAGCCGATCACCGTGCAGGAGCTGTATAGTCAGCTCCTGAGCTTCGACGCCCGCCTCAACCCTCATCATGGCGCCAACATCCGGCAGTCCTCCACCAACTCTGTCTCTCGTGGCCGCGGCCGTGGGCGCGGTCACCAGGGGCAATGCAGCGGCGGCCGTGGGTGCAGCAATGCCGACTACTCCAACAACGGCAGTGTTGGCTACACCAACACCGGCGGCAGCAACTACAACAACAGGGCTGGGGGTGGCGGCTTCCACAACAACAACAACCGTTGCCCTTCTCCTTCTTCCCGAGCACGTCCTCGCTGCCAACATTGCAAGAAGCCGGGCCATGAAGTCATGGACTGCTGGCATCGCTATGATGAGAACTTCGTTCCTGATGCTAAACATGTTGTTGCGGCCGTGTGTGAACAAGGAGGAGAAGGGGTGTGGTACGTGGACTCTGGTGCCACGAATCACGTCACAAGCGAGCTAGAACAACTTGCTCTTCGTGAACAGTACCATGGCGGCGATCAAATTCACACCGCAAGCGGTGGAGGTATGGATATTCAACACATTGGTCAAGCCCTTATTAATTCCCCTACACTTAAACGTGATCTAGTCCTCAAAGATGTTCTTCATGTGCCTCAAGCTGATAAAAATCTTGCATCCATGTCTCGTTTAGCTCATGACAATAATGTGTTCTTTGAAACTCACCCTCGTTACTTTTTTATCAAGGATCGGGCAACGAGGGAACTCCTTCATCACGGTAGATGCATTGGAGGTCTGTACCCCATCACATCCGGAGCACTTAGTCGCAAGCGTCGTCAAGTTTTTTCTGTCATCAAGCCCTCTTTGGCAAGGTGGCATCAAAGATTAGGACATCCATCTTCGATCATTGTTAAACAAGTACTCAATAAAGGCAACCTCTCGTTGTCACATAGTTCAATTAGTGAGTCTGTTTGTGAAGCTTGTCAATATGCCAAGAGTAACCAACTATCTTATCCCAAGTCAAATAGTATATCTCATGCTCCTTTAGAACTTATTTTCAGTGATGTATGGGGACATGAAGAGATTCCTTTGGCAGAAAGAAATACTATGTCAGTTTCATTGATGATTATAGCAAGTTTACATGGATTCATTTGCTTAAGTACAAGTCTGAGGTTTTCTCTGTGTTTCAAGAGTTTCAAAAACTTGTTGAACGACAATTTGATCGAAAATTTAACAGTCCAAAGTGACCGGGGAGGGGAGTATGAAAAACTCAACTCTTTTTTCCGTAGCATAGGCATTGAACATCATGTTTCTTGTCCTCATGCTCATCAATAGAATGGCTCCGCTGAACGGAAACACCGTCACCTTGTTGAAGTTAGTTTATCCCTTCTTGATCATGCATCTATGCCTCTCAAATATTGGGACGAAGCCTTTATCACTGCCCCATATCTTATAAACCGTCTTCCTAGCAAAGTTATTGGCAATGTCACTCCATTAGAGCGCCTCTATCATCAAACACCCGACTACAATTTTCTCAAAATATTTGGGTGTGCTTGCTATCCCAACATGCGTCCATATAATCGTCATAAACTTGAGTTTCGTTCTACTCAATATGTCTTTGTTGGCTATAGCAATCTTCACAAAGGTTATAAATGCCTAGAAGTTGCTACTGGACGAATCTATATTTCTCGGGATGTTGTGTTTGATGAAACCCTCTTTCCTTTTCCTAAACTTCGTCCAAACACCGGAGCCCTTCTTCGTGCTGAGATAGCACTTCTTTCAGATCATGGGGGTGAATTACATAAGGCTGACAATGTGCAAAATTCCACTCAAAACGGTGGTTCTGATGATGTTTGTGCAAGCACAGGCTGTGATTTTATGTGTGCAGGACAGGACAAACTTGGCGCAGAACACGAGATAGATCTCCCTGACAGTAGTGGCAGAGGCGACGCGCGATCCAGCGCTGATACGCGTGTCAGAACTGTGCCTGTCGATCGCCCTGAGCCGGATTCTCATGCAGCCAATCCGGTGGTTTCCAGCTCTCCCGCGGTGGATGTGACTGTCAGCCCACGCACCTACGCCCGCGCGGGGGAAACCGTGTCGCCACATGGCGCGCCGACCGATGGGAGCCCGCGATTTGATCCAGCCGACGAAAGCAACGCGCCTGTGCGGCCTGGATCCTTCTTGGATCACGCGCTGGATGCGGCAGGATCCACTGCAGCCTCTGCGCGGGCATCCTCCTCAGATCAGGAGTCGGGATCTTCTGCGCCTGACTCTACATCACCATCTGCCACAGGATCCCCTACGCTAGTTCCTGAACCGGGATTTTCTGCGCCTGCGCCCACATCATCAGCACTTCCGCGCCGGCACACCAGATCACAGTCAGGTATTATCAAGAAAAAGGAATACACTGATGGTACGGTCAGGTATGACAAAGGTAACACTGATGGTACGGTCAGGTATGACAAAGTTAAGCGTGCTTTTCTCAGTCATATTGGAGAACCAACCTGTTAGCATGATGCTCTTGCACATAAAGATTGGAAAGAAGCTATGGATCATGAATATGATGCACTCATGAAAAATAAAACATGGCATTTAGTACCACCAAGGCAGGGTCATGATGTCATAGATTGTAAATGGGTATATAAGATTAAGAGAAAATCTGATGGAAGCATAGACATGTACAAGGCTATACTAGTGGCCAAAGGTTTCAAACAGAGGTTTGGTATTGATTATGAAGATACTTTTAGTCCTGTTATTAAGTCAGTTACCATTCGACTTGTACTGTCTATTGTTGTTTCCAGAGGTTGGAGTCTATGCCAGCTAGATGTTCAGAACACGTTTCTTCATGGTGTTCTTGAGGAAGAAGTATTCATGCCGCAACCACCAGGATATGAGGATCAAAGTGCACCACACTATGTCTATAAGTTGGATAAGGCTTTATATGGTTTGAAACAGGCCCCAAGAGCTTGGTATTCCAGGTTAAACATGCAATTACAACAACTTAAGTTTACACCATCTAAAGCAGATACTTCACTGTTCTTTTATCATAAAGACAAGATCACTATATTTGTGCTCGTTTATGTTGATGATATAATTATTGCTAGTTCAAGTGCACATGCTGCCACTTGTTTGCTTAAGGATCTGAAGTTGGAATTTGCTCTCAAAGACTTAGGTGATCTTCATTATTTTCTTGGTATAGAAGTTAAACAGATAAAGGATGGAATACTTCTTACACAAGAAAAATACACCACTGGTATACTCAACAGAGTAGGAATGGAACATTGCAAACCTGTGAGTACACCAATTTCAACTTCAGAAAAACTTACAATTGACAGTGGAGAAGCACTTGGAGCAGATGATGCAACAAAATACAGAAGTGTTGTTGGTGCTTTACAGTATTTGACTCTTACACGCCATGATATTTCCTCAATAAAGTTTGTCAACATTTGCATGCACCTAGAACAACACACTGGACTGCAGCAAAAAGGATTTTAAGGTATCTCAAATACTCAACAGGTGTTGGACTTCAGATTATCAAGTCAATGTCTTTGCTTGTTACTGCCTGTTCTGACGCAGACTAGGCAGGGTGTGCTGATGACAGAAGGTCCACAGGTGGTTTTGCTGTGTTTCTGGGAACAAATCTTGTGTCATGGAGTGCAAGAAAACATGCCACTGTTTCTAGGTCCAGTACAGAAGCTGAGTATAAAGCTTTGGCTAATGCTACAGCTAAGGTAATATGGATACAGACTCTGTTATATGAACTTGGGATCAAGGCTCCACAAGCTGCGAGGTTATGGTGTGATAATATTGGTGCAACCTATCTCTCAGCTAATCCTGTTTTCCATGCACGAACTAAACATATTGAAGTTGATTTTCACTTTGTCAGAGAAAGGGTAGCTCGCAAGCTACTTGATATTCGGTTTATCCCAACTGATGATCAACTTGCTGATGGCTTCACAAAACCTCTTACTACAGGAAGATTGAATGCATTCAAGAACAATCTTAACCTTGGTAAAGGTCACTCAGTTCAGATTGAGAGGGAATGTTAGAATACATCTTAACCTTGGTAAAGGTCACTCGGTTCAGATTGAGGGGGAATGTTAGAATACATTAATGTATTCTAAGATTGTCAATTCATATGGATGCAAAATTCATAGCCACGGTGGGTGGCCATATGTAGGCATAATACATGACTGATGCGACCGACCCAACACCCAACAACGCCTGCCTTGCACTTTTGTGAGGTAATAGCACTGCAGGTCCCTGAACTTGCATGTCAGGTGATGGTTTGGTCCTTGAAGTTGCAAAAGTGGATTATTTGGTCCCTGAACTTGTCATGGATGTGCAAGTTTAGTCCACAGCCAACCAAAACTCGCCAAGTGGATGCCAAGTGGCCTGGCTGGTCAGCGCCGTGCGTTTTTCACTTAGCCCCCTCCCTTTCTGACGAATCAACCCGCAGTACTACACAATGTGGCACATGTGTTGGTATATTCCTTGGCATATTCTCCCTCTGCTCCCCCTCCACTCGGCAGCTCCCCCTCCACTCGTCTGCTCCCTCGTTTGCTCCCTCTGCTCCCTCGTTTGCTTTCTCTGCTCGCCGCCGTCCAGCTCGCCGGCGACGCCAGCTCGCCGTCATGGTTTCTTGGAGTGAAGGATCCAGCTCCTCGTCGGACGGCTACTCTGTCACAAGTGAGGTTAGTTCGTCACTACCACTACTCCTCTGGCAGTTTAGGGGCAGTTAGGGTTTAGTGCAAGATTTGGGAATTTTGCCGACTAGAATGTGTTGTAGGCTCCTGCTCCTGCTACCATTTTCTGCTCTGAGTAGAGAGCCCTTGCTCCAGATTTTGCAGCTCGATGTGAACACAGTTGTGTGTGTGAGAAGTTGGTGTCCTTTGAATCAGTTGATAGTGGAAGGAGGTATCTTGCTTGTGCACAAAAGGTTAGTTAAATCTACAATTAAATCCAAACTGTTGGAATGTTTCATCTTACTGTCATTTGTTACAGAGTTTGTCACAGCATTTTGTTTTTGAACTTAACTTGATTTTTCAGTTAACAGCATGTTGTTTTTAAATTTAACTGAATTTAAATGAACTAACTGAACTTAAATGAACTAACCAAACCTAACTGAACTTAACTAAACTTAACTAAACTTGACTGAACTTATCTGAACCTAACTGAACTTAACTGAACCAAATGAACTTAACTGAACTTATCTGAACCTAACTGAACTTAACTGAACCAAATGAACTTAACTGAACTTAACTGAACCTAACTGCACATAACTGAATTTAACTGAACCCCAAGCTTCTTTCATTTATCTAAATTTGTTTTCTTTCTTATTTGTAGGAAATTTCTAAATGCAACTTTGTGGAGTGGATTGACCCTGAATGGCCTGCCACTCTGAAGATGAGTTTAGCTAGGGTTTGGGGCATGTATGAAGATGAGAACAAGCTAAGGCTCAGGGAAAATGTAGTCAATGCTGAAGAAAATTTCAGGGTTGTGAAAGAGAAGGAAAAGATGGAAAAAGATCTAAGGTTTTTTAAACTAGATTTTGCTAAGATGGTGGCTGACAAGGAGCAGGCAATTACTGAGTTGGGCAATGCAAGACTTGCTCTTTCTGACCTAGAGCAAGAGCTTGAGAAGAAGAAGCTGGCTGATAAATCTTGCACTAGCATACATCAGGTTTTGACGGCTAAGGCAGAGAAAGAGAGGGATGAGATGAAGCAACAGATGGACAAGATGAAAGGAGAGATGGACAAGATGAAAGAAGAGATGGACAAAGTGGTGTCACAGAGGGATGAGCTGAAGAAGGAGAAGAAGAAATTAGAGTACACGATTGGTGATTTGTTCAGGCACAAGGAGGAGAACAAGAGCAAGATAAGGAGGGTGAAGGAGATCTTAGAGGAATTTGATTAATTCATTGTTGCTGTAATGTTGCTGCCTTAAGTTGGAGTTATCAATTAGTTGTACTGAAATTATTGAAGTAATGCCAGTATTATGTAATGCACTTTATTTTTATGACTACTTTTAGTTAACTCAAATCTGTATGACTCATTTTAGTGCTACTAGTTATTTGAATGTCTCTAGTTTAGTGCAATTTTTAGAGTGTCAGTTAACTACTTATGTAAATCTGTATGACTGTTTTTAGTGTTAGTACTTATCTGAATCTTTAGTGTACTGAATTTAAATGAGCCATTTTCAGTTAACAACAAAAAATTCAGTGTTAGTACTTATCTGAATTTTCAGTGTACTGAATTTATGTAGAGTACTGCACAGCAACAGCAGCATGGCAAGCACATTTGCAGCAGCAGCAGCAGCATTGCAACCAAGTGAAATGCATGGCCTACAGAACTATTGCATGATGGAGGATAGCACTGGCATTGTAACATAGCATAATCTATAACAACATCAGAATGGCATAATTGCATAGTACCACATTTCAGCAACAATTGCAGCAAAGAACATTGTAACATAGATAGCATAATTATATAGATAGCATTGCAGCAAAGTAGTTCAACCAGATGTGCCTAACTACTGCATTGCAGCAAAGTTCAACCAGATAACAACAGCAGCCACATTACAATTAACTTATGTGCTCTGCTTATATAGAGCACACCTAACATAAACTAACCAAAATATCACTAACTTATATGCTGAAATTATGCTAGTCAGCATACCTAACTACTGCATCATCTTCAGTTCATCATCTTCAGTTCACCATCTTCAGTTCTTCATTTGCTTCAGGCGCTCCGAGCGGCGCACTTCCCCTACAAGTGGCCTCTTCTTCGTCTTCTCCGGCTGTTGTGCTGCTGCCGCCACCTTCTCCTCTTCTGCTTCAGCCACCACCTCCTGCTTGACGATGTCAGGCACATCTGGGAGCACCTCCACGTCAATCGGGAGATCTCTGTCGCCCTCCCTGGCGTTGTGGACTGGCGCGAGCATCTGGATCTCGTTCTCCTCCTCTTCTTCGTCGTCCGACAGGACAACGACCGACACCTCATCGTCGTCAGACGAAGCATACGATTTAGAGGAGTCTGAATCCCCTCTGTACCCCGAGTCATTGTCCGAGTTCACCTTGCAGTACTCCGAGTCGGACAACAGAGAGACGTCATCGTCGTCGATGTGGATGAGGGGCGCCAGTGCAGGCAGTGCCACAACCACGTCGGTCACGCGCTACATCCTCGACCACACGTGGTTCGGATCCGGCTGCGGCTCAAGCGTGGTGGCGGACCTGTACATCCACCATCGCGAGCGCTGCCGCGGATCCTCGGACCGCGTCTCCGCCATTGCGAAACGGAAGATGTTGGCCGGAGGGGTACCTGGGCCATCGACGAGAGCGCGCATCCTCTCTTCGTCGGTCATCGCGTCGATGAGGGCACGCGCGTGGTACCTAAGCATGTCGATGCTTGGGAACCACCGGCCTATCTCCTGGAGCTCCGCGCGTGCGACCTGGTCGTCGCCTGCCAGATCGTCGACCATCCTCTGCCATGCAGGGTGGTTGTCCATGGCGTCGGCGGCGGCGTCGAGATGGCCGAAGAGGGTTTCTTGTGGTGGAGTGGGAGGTGGGGAGCGTAGAGCCCGAGGCGTCGTGAAACGCAAGTGGTGAGTGAGGGCAGTGCGCGGTGGGCGGTGGCCTCTTAATAGGAGTGGAAGAGGGAACGACATCGCTCTGATAAGCAGTAGTACTAGCAAGATCACTATAACAAGCGGCGCAATGAGTATCTAGCAAGATCACTAGTACTAGCACACTGGCAGGGAGCTCAACTTATCGAACAAAGGGTCCAGGGTTTGATACCCAGGACAAACATCTTTTTGACATTTTTTTTAATTAACAACAGCAGTATTCACTACAGAACATATCAGTATTCACTTAACAACAGAAGTATTCACTACAAAACATTTTTTAAGCTTTTTTTACTTAAAACAGGCAAAATTTAGTTATCAACAGCAGTTTTCTTCAGTTATCAACAGCAGAGAGCTCAACTTATCTGCATGCAGTTAACTAAATCACCTAACTGAACTCCAAAACAACAGCAGAATTCAGTTAACAAACAGCAGAAATGGATCACTTATCTGAACTCCAAAACAACAACAGTATTCAGTTAACTAAATAACTAAACTAATACTGCATCTTCTAATTCCAACTTAAACTAGATCACTCAAATGCATCATCATCAAATTTAGTTACAAAAAGGGCAATGAATGCCACTGTTTGCCATCAAAAAATAGGCAATATAAGCCATTGTTTGCCTATCAAAAAAGGCCTGTCCATAATTTAAATTACTGTAGGCCTTAACAAAAAGTATGGCAGACAATAAGTGCCACCAATTCACTGATGTGGTGCCATCAAACCATCAGCAGGAGCATTGAGATCAGGAATTGTCCTCTGATCTCCAAACAGAAGCCATCTCCATCCTCCAAATGGCATTGCTCCTCCTCTCCCTGGAAATGGCATTGCTCCTCCTCTCCCTGCAAATGGCATTGCTCCTCCTCTCCCTGGAAATGGCATTGCTCCTCCTCTCCCTGCAAATGGCATTGCTCCTCCTCTC
>NC_041389.1:93579762-93590205 GCF_002162155.2 Triticum dicoccoides | reverse complement strand
AATGGCATTGATCCTCCTCTCCCTTCAAATGGCATTGCTCCTCCTCTCTCTGCAAATGCCAGTGATCCTCCTCTCCCTGCAAATGCCAGTGATCCTCCTCTCCCTGCAAATGGCAGTGATCCTCCTCTCCCTGCAAATGGCATTGTTCCTCTTCCTCTACCTGCATTTGCATTTGCTCCTGGATTTCTTTGTCTTTTTCTTCCTCTTCCCCTACCAGATCCTTCTCCTCTGTCAGCTATTGTGGTTGCCCTTGTCTGTCTACCTATGTTCATTTCTGTAGTGATCCTTGGCTGAGGTATTGCAGCACCAGCAGCAGCAACAAATGCAGATTGCTCAGGCAGTGGCCCATGAACCCTCTGAGGAGCTCTTATTGCAAGCTCTCTCTGAGTCATGTTGTAGACCATACTGAATGGTGTGCCAATTGGATCCAGTAAAGGATCTGGCTGGTTAGGGAAGATGTTCTGCACAAATTCAGCAAAATTCAGTAAAATGCAGTGAAATATAGTGCAATTCAGTAAAATTCAGTAAAATGCAGTGAAATGCAGTGAAATGTAGTAAAATGCATGCACCTGAAGAAATGTTGGGTCATCATAGTTCTCATCAACCTCCTCTACCCCTTCTGCAATGAGAGCCTCCTGCCATCTGTAATGCCCCTTTCTGTTGTGATCAGCCCTCCCACAAATAGAGCAGTGCATTGTAGCACCTTTTTTGTTCAAAACCCTAACACCATTCTTGATCTTCTCTTCTGGTGTCTTTTTCCTGTTTTTCTTGGGTCTACCCAACTGTTTGGTGAACACTGGTGGATACACCTTATAGCCATTCTGTTTCTCCCACTCCTTAGGGTCTGGAAGAGGGACAAGAGTGTATCCATAAGCTTTCAGATATGTCTGAACAGTATAGCACTCATGGACCAGTGTCTCTGGGTCAATTCTCTCCTCCCTGCAACATGCTATGGAATGGCCACATGGTACTCCAGATAACTGCCATCTCCTGCAATCACAAGTGTACAAGCAGAGGTCCACAGTGTAGCTATTGTTACCAGACTGAACTCTGAAGATTTGCTGACCAACTTCTGTTACATGGCAGTTAGCAGCAAACTCTGTGTTCTTATCTAACTTCTTCTTGATCTTGGGACATATTCTCTGGCCTGCCCACTTTTCAATAGCTTCTCTTTGTTTGCTAACAATCCTGTTCATCATCTTATAGAAAATGTACTCAAGCATGCTGAGCACTGGCATCTCTCTGCCCTCAAGGATGTAGCTGCATACAGATAGAAAGAAAACATGTTAGTATGATATGATAATTAGCAGTACAGATGGGTTATATGTTAAAATCAAAACAATTTGGCAAAATGACCACCAAAGTACCTATTAAAAACCTCAGAGTTGTTGTTGAGCAGGATGTCACATTTGGGGAATTCACTGAAAAATGCTTTGCACCAAGTTTTCCACTCTAGTCTTTCAGTCCAGTGGAAAGCAGCTGAACTGTGGTCATCCATTTTCTGACAGTTTTCTCTCCACTTCACTTTGTTTGGAGATCTTGCAATTGCCCACAAGTCTTGCTTCAGTACCTCTCCTTTGTGCTTCTCATTGAAATTCTGGTAAATATGTCTGACACAAAACCTATGTTCTGAATCTGGCCAAACTTTGTGCACTGCATTTATTAAACCTTTCTATTTGTCACTCATGATTGTGAAAGGGGCGGTGTTAGTGATGTTGAGATCATCTCTGAGAGTGGTCAGAAACCACTCCCATGAACCTGTGCACTCAACTTCCACCCATCCCATTGCAATTGGGAATATGCAGTCATTGGGATCAATACCAACAGCACTAAGTAGCACTCCTTTGAACCTTGTTTTCATGTGACAACCATCAATGAAAATGATTGGCCTGCAGCCCTTTAGCCATCCTCTCTTACATGCATCATATGACCAGTACAATGTTTTCAAACATTTCCTGCCCAATGGAAATTTTGTATCTTTCACCACTGAAGTTGTGAGCAGAAATGTAGACCCAGGGTTTTTGATCCTCAATTCTTGTCCATAGTCCCAAAGCCTACTGAATTGCTCTTCCTCATCACCATGAATGTCATTAAGTGCTTGCTTTCTAGCCCTAGCAAGCTTCCATCTGTTAGGAGTAACATTGAATTCCTTAGTAATTTTCCTTGAAAATGTTCCAAGTGACATCTTCTGGTCATCTCTGAATTCATCCAAGAAAAACTGGCAAAGAAACTTGGCTGTCAAGTCCTTCAACTTCCACTTTTTCTGACAGACATGCTCTCCAAAATAGGCCTTGATGACAAATCCTCCAGTCCTGTTGTCCTTGCTAGCTTTAAGCAGCCATGGGCAACCTCTCTGACAGACAGCCTCTAATCTCATCTTATCATTCTTGACCTTCTTGATTTGCACTCTGTTCCTTATGGAATAAGAAGTAAGGGCTTTCCTTAGCTCAACCACATCAGCAAATACCATCCCTAATTTAAATATAGGGGATTTCATGTCCACCCTGGAATTGAAAGCTTTGAACTTGTATTTCAGTTGTTCTTGCTCTTCAAAAGAGAGGTTTAGATCTTCATCCTCAAGTACATAGTCTGGCTCCACCTCTTCCTCAACTTGCTCAGCTTCTTCATCAACATCAAAATCAATATTGTCTTCATATAAATCATCATCTCCATCATCTATGTCATAATCACTATCACTGAACTCTGAATCTGAGAGCACTGCATCCTCTGCACCATCAGTTAGCAAAGTCTCTGTTTCTGTTCCATTAGCAACCAAGTTGTCTGCTTCTATGTTATCTGCTGCCACCTCTGAAATGGGCTCTTCAACATTTACTGAAATGAGGCTGTGAGAAGATGCTGCACTGGCTGCAACAACACTTGACCTCTGCATGGCTGCAACAACAGAACTGTGAACTGTTGGCACTGTCAATACCAAATCTTCCCTGCAATTACTGATGAAATCTGCATGGTCAACCATTAGTGCAAGCACCTTATGCTGACTACTAGCTCTGATCATGTGTTGCACATCCTCATCACCTCTAATTCTCAACATACCATCTGAAATCATTTTGTCAGGCATGCACCAATAAATTATGTGCTCAGCCACAGGATATCCCAACCATAGCAAGTGCTCTTCAATAGCTGAATATGAGAATGTGCCAGCATCAACATAGTCAATCACCTCCACAGAAGGATTATAGTACTCCATGTTATTTCTTGGTCCACAGAAAAGCCCACCATGCTCAAGTTCCAGTGTAAAGAAAGGGGTGTCCACAATCTGTCCCATTGCTGAATCACAAACTGCAGCAAGAAAGTGCATTATGTAAGCCAAAGCATATCACATCTCAAACAGTAATATCTTCAAGACTAAATTCAGTTAACTGACTAAATTCAGTTAACTGACTAAATTCAGTTAGCTGACTACATTCAGATAATTGATCTAGCAAGATAAAACAACAAAAAGGCATTCAAATGATGTAGTGGCACTACTAAATTGCTGAGCAACTACTAAACATCAGCACTACAACTACAAATTTCATGTTTTTAAAAGTACAAACAATGCGCCCTCTGTTCAATGTCAACCCTAAAACTAGAACAGATTTCGCACCAATGTGCTCTGCTGGTCAATGTTAACTGGTCAAAATGATACATTGTGCCCGAAAGAACATGAAACACAAGAACCCTAGCTTCTCGGCGAAATCCTAAATTTCAACGCCTAAACCCTAGCCTGAAATCAACGACCACCTCAATAACTAGCTTCGCAGCACCGGAAGCTGTATAGACACAGAAATCCACCGTAAATACCCGCAACGCTATCCAAAGGGGGTGATCCGCCGGTGCTGCGGACGACACACGATCAAACCAGAGGAGGAGGGAGGAACAGAGCAGAGAGGGGAGGAGGACGCACCATAGTCGGGAGGAAAGACGCCGTGTGGACGAACTTGATGCGCGGTCGGAGGAGGGACGACACCGTCGGTGTACTCCGGCGACGACGCCGCCATGGTTGCTGACGTCAGCCAGCACGGGCGCACGCGGTCGGCACGAGCAAGACAGCAACCGAGCGAAGCCAAGTGGATGAATGATTGGGGTGGGGAGGGGGACAAAATAAATTCAGGTGTTTTTTGCTTAGATGGACGACGAGTACTGCGGGTTGATTCGTCAGAAAGGGAGGGGGCTAAGTGAAAAACGCACGGCGCTGACCAGCCAGGCCACTTGGCATCCACTTGGCGAGTTCTGATTGGCTGTGGACTAAACTTGCACATCCATGACAAGTTCAGGGACCAAATAATCCACTTTTGCAACTTCAAGGACCAAACCATCACCTGACATGCAAGTTCAGGGACCTGCAGTGCTATTACCTCCACTTTTGTGCCTCGAATATTAGTCCTTTCGAAGTCAGGCATCTACTAGTAGCTAGGAGCAGGATATTGGAAAAGAAACCGTTGGGCCAGCGCCACGTGCCCCACAATAGCCGATCGCACACTGTCGCTGCACGCAATTGCGACGACAGATAGATACGCAGCGGACGCATAGGCGATTCCTCCTATGCAATCGCCTCCGCGAGGAGGCAACGGCGGGTCGATCGTCTGTCGACCCCAGCAACCCACCAACGACGGCGACAGAAGCACACAAAGCTACCGCAGCCACGGCCCACGGGACGGCAGAAACCCAAAAGCTAGGCTCGGAGGCGCGACACGACGCCGAAATTTCTTCTTCCTTCAGTTCGCGCGCGCGGCCGGGGCTTTCCCTTCCTTCCTCCCTTCCGTCCGCTAGCTCTGGTTGCGTGGAAATTTAGCCTCGACTCGTCAGTCGATGCCGTGCCGTGCGGCCGCGGATAGTTGATCGATGATCGATGGCCCGAGCGGATAATTTTCAGTGGCCTCTGGCTGCTGCGTGCCTGGCCGCGCACCGTGTCGAGCCAAGGGCACGCGCCTTCACCTTGGAGGCGAGGCAATCTCCTCACATCGCACATTTCTGAGCTTCTCTAATCCGAACAAGAAAGAGATGAGTGGATAACGACTGACTGACCAATGTGCTCTCACTTTCGCCCTGGCTAGCTAAGGATTGCTCCGACTATTCCAAGGTATATCAATTATGTGTTCTATCAGATTAATTTGTACTTTTTCCTAGAAAAAAGAGGAATATCCCCGGCCTCGTCATAAGTGATGCACATCAGATTAGTTTTTTTTTTCATTGTATAATACGTGTCTTATTCCCGCAGAAAAAATACGTGTCTTATTCCTACAATAAGATCAAGTTCAAGTGGGGAGGTAGGGGTCTTGTTTGTAATTCCTTTTGGGTGCCAATGAGCAGGTTCCTTGTATCCAATGTCTTCTAACTGACCTTCTCTCTCCTTAGTGGAACGTTCTTGAAAAGAAAAATTAGTTGGATCGGCGCGATGCACAAAGACGGAATCAAAGCGAGATCTCTCGTCACGCACGTCACCTGCTATTTTTAGGACACATCGTCCGCAAGACCTGTACACGAGCCTAGCTAGCTGGCCCAGCAAAACAATATACTACTACCAGTTTGGTTAATTAGGAGATGATGATCGATCTAGGGTTAGTATCCCACCGCTTTGTCAACTATCAGGAGACAAGACGAACCATGATGCTAAGCTGGCCATTAGTTAATCAGTAACTACGTCCACGTCGTGCTAAGCAAATCTATGCGTTGACCTAATAATATCACAGGATTACCAACAGATAACGTCTGCTCATAAATCGCAACACGTGTCCTTCTTGTTTTGTCAATTTTCTGGCCAGTGCTCAATGGACTAATCTTGCTAATTATACGCGAGATTGCTCTCGCCAATTTGCTTTCTGCTGATAAAGTAGCCAGAAATGGCATCTACCCCATACGGTTCAGTTCATACGAGTAATTAGTAAAGTTTCAGTTCATACGGTCACGGTGCTGTGCCATGGAGAGGGATCAGGTCCTTACGTATGCACATCAGTTTAAAGTATTGATTTTTTGCTTGCGCAGGATCGATCTCAATGTAATCATGCAGTGCCTGCGAAATAGTAACCACAAAAAACTGACGTTGACACTGCCGCTCTTGCGGACAATTAACCACAAAATTGACACCAAGGGTTCCTTTTCGATCATTTTCTTAAGAGAAACCCCTTGTCTGCAGATGTCTTGTCAATCTCTAAGCTCTTAGTCTTCAAGCCTGATCTGAAAGTATATCTACATATGCAGGTGTGTGCAAGGTCTTCAGTGTCGTCACTGCGAGATAGCTACCGATACCTAGCTCTATCTACCCCTCTACGTCCACCGATCATCAGTTAATGAGATGGGTTTGATTTGATTTGAATGGAACCCATTAGTACCTGGTGGAAAGATACGAGAAGAACCAATACTAGCGTTATTGTTTGCCAAAGAAAGGATCGAGGGGGCTTGCCTGCGGTCGTTGATCTTCCAAGTTGCAAAAGTCCATGTTAGTGCAAACATGGATCGAGGGGGCTTGCCATGTTAGTGCAACCTATCAATGTTATGTGTTGGAATGTCCGGGGCCTCAACTGTCCGGATAGACGGGCTACTGTCAGCGCCACCATTGCTGCTTCTTCTTGCCATATTGTGTGTCTACAGGAGACAAAGCTTCACAATGCCGACATCTTCACAGCCTCCTTCTTAGGAGGGAACAGACTGCGCAATTTTGCGCAAAGGCCGGCGGACGGCACTCGTGGAGGCATTTTGCTGCTATGGGACGATCACCTTGTGGAAATGTCTAACATCACAGCTACCACCTTTTGCCTGTCCGCCATGGTCCGTATTCGTGACTCCGAGGTGCAATATAAGCTCACCATCATGTACGGTCCCGCGGACTCTTCTCGCAAAGATGCCTTCTTCGCGGAGCTTATCAGGCAAAAACCGCCCAATGGTATGCCATGGCTTGCGGCTGGGGATTTCAACCAAATTTATCGTGCAAGAGACAAAAACAAAAGACATGTCAACCGAAGTAGAATTAATCGGTTCCGAGCGACACTGCAAAGTTGTAAGCTTAAAGAGATACACTTGCAAAATAGGAGGTTCACTTGGAGCAACGAGAGGAAAAATCCGACTATGTGCAAACTGGACTCGTTTTTCTGCAATGCCGAGTGGGACACCACTTTCAGCACTCATCTGCTTCACGCCCTCTCGTCCTCGCTATCCGATCACTGCCCGTTTCTCCTCGCCGAATACAAGGGGCCTCGGAGGCCTAGAACCTTCAAGTTTGAAATTTTTTGGATTGCTATGCCCGGCTTTATGGAGGTGGTCAAAAAGGCTTGGATCGAGCCGCTCGAGCATGTTGAGCCATATCAAGTCCTGTTCCATAAACTCAAGAAGGTGGCTCTCCGCCTTTCCGAATGGAGTAGGGGCCTTTTCTCCAAGGCAAAGGTTCACCTACATGCCTCCCAATTGGTGATCCTACGCCTCGACATTGCTCAAGAGACCCGTCAACTCTCCCCCGAGGAGAGTGACCTTAGGGCGAGGCTTAAAAGGAGGGTCATTAGCTTGGCCGTGCTTGAGAGAGCTCGGAAAAAACAAAGTGCGAGAATTGCTAACCTCAAGGAGGGTGATGCCAACACCAAGTTCTTCCATCGCCGGATTAATGCTAGAAGGAGGAAAAATCACATTCATAGGCTAAAGCATGACCAAGGGTGGATCACCGAGCATGCCGCTAAGGAGAAGCTCATTCTGGACCACTTTTCTGAAGTGATGAAAAAAGGGAACGCATGCAATAGGGATCTAAATTGGGAGGAGCTCAACTTAGAGGTACATGACTTGCACGGCCTCGACTCACCCATCACCGTTGAGGAGGTACGTGAGGCAATCAATGACATGCCAAGTGACAAGGCGCCCGGGCCGGACGGCTTCACTGGAGCTTTTTTTAAGAAGTGTTGGGACGTCATTAAATTTGACATGATGAGGGTGATACACCAGTTTGACTCCCTGCACACATCTAGTCTCCATTGGCTCAACTCTGCAAATATAGTGTTGTTGCCCAAGAAAGAGGGCGCGGAGGGGATTGCCGACTACAGGCCCATTAGTCTCATTCATGCCGTTGCCAAGATTATCGCCAAAATTCTTTCCATCCGTCTCGCCCAGCACATGAACAGCTTGGTCTCCAACGCCCAAAGTGCATTCATCAAGAGCAGAAGCATCCACGATAATTTCATGTGTGTCCGGAACTTGGCCCGTAGGCTACACAAATGCAGGACTCCATCTCTCCTGTTCAAGCTAGATATACGCAAAGCCTTCGACTCGGTCAGATGGGAATACATCCTCGACCTCCTTCGGCGGAGGGGGTTTCCCTCCAAGTTTCGGGATTGGATTGCGGCTCTTCTTTGCACATCATCTTCTAGGATTTTGTTAAATGGGGTGCCTGGCAACCCCATCAAGCACGGTAGGGGCCTTCGGCAGGGGGACCCCCTATCCCCGCTCCTTTTTGTCATTGCAATTGACACACTCCAACAACTATTGGAGCTGGCAGCCCGAAAAGGACTACTCCACAAAATTCGTGGGAGAGGGATCATGGTGCGAACTTCACTCTATGCAGACGATGCGGCTGTTTTCATGGCTCCAATCAAAAAAGATATTGACAACCTCTCAGCCATTTTGAGCGGATTCGGGGAGGTCACCGGGCTATGCACCAATTTTCACAAGAGCTCGGTTGTGCCCATTCGATGCAACCACCTAAACCTAGAGCACATTCTGCAAGGATTGCCAGCTATCAGGGCGTCCTTCCCCATAAGATACTTGGGTCTTCCATTGTCCGTCTGGCAGCTTAAGAAGGTGGATTTGCAATTTCTTGAGGACAAAATTGCGGGCAAGTTGGTGACATATGAGGGGCAAAACATCACCACCATTGGACGAACGACCCTTGTTAAGTCTGTCGCCACCTCGCAAGCGGTCTATTTCATCACATCTTTGGTCATACCGCCGGGCATTCTTCACAATATCAACAAACTGGAGCAGGCTTTCCTTTGGTCGGGATCGGATAAGACGACGGGCGCCAAGTGCAAGGTAAACTGGGACATGGTTTGCCGCCCGTGCGAAATATGGCGGCCTTTGGGTTCTCAACACTGATAAATTCGCGCGGGCCTTGCGCTTGAGATGGCCATGGTTTGAGTGGACGGCACCACAAAAGTTGTGGGTGGGCTTGGGAAATCCATGTAATGAGGAGGACCTTGACTTCTTCTATGCGTCCACGACCATCACCATGGGGAACGGCGCTAAAATGCCTTTTTGGGATTCTCCCTGGCTCCATGGGTGCAAGCCTAAGGATGTTGCCCCGCTCGTCTTTGCGGCCTCCTCAAGGAAGAATTGGAAGGTGCGGGAGGCCCTACAAAATAATGCATGGATCCTCAAGCTCAAGACCTCCACGGTTGTCTCCGTTGAGCACATCCGACAATTCTTCACGCTATGGGCACTTGTGAACGATGTGCATCTGGACGCACTCTCTGAAGATACTATTGTGTGGAAGCATACGACAAGCGGGCACTACACTGCGGCCTCCGCCTACAAGGCCCAATTTCTTGGCTTGGTTCTCTCTCCCATGGACCAAATGGTTTGGAAAGCTTGGGCGTCACCAAAGGCTAAATTCTTCGCTTGGCTGGCTATCCAAGACAGAATTTGGACTGCGGATAGACTACAAAAACGTGGATGGCCAAATTGTGGTCTTTGCACCCTCTGCAAGCGAGAGCAAGAAAGTGGACCGCATCTTTTCTTTAAATGCCGCTTCACTATTAGGCTATGGAACTTGGTCACGGCAAAACTTGGGCTTCATCATATGGACACCTCTATGTGGCATGTTGAGAGTTCGGTTAAGGAATGGTGGACAAATAGGACCGGCGCCGGAGTCCCCAACAGGAAGGCCATGGCCTCTCTAACCATGCTCGTGTCATGGACCATTTGGAACGAGCGGAATGCGCGTGTTTTTCGGAACAAGAGTGCTCCACCACCAATCTTGCTAAACAACATCATCTGTGAGGCAAACCTTTGGATCACCGCCGGAGCAAAAAAATTAGGGAACATTATTTTGCGTGAGTAATCTTTCATGCCGTGTAAAAGTGTGCCCTTGTAACAAACTCTATCCTCTTCTTATTTAATAGATGAGGCAAATCTTTTGCCTCCGTTTCGAAAAAAAAGAACCCATATAGTTGCAGCGAAATCAGCCCAGCCTACGTTATGTCAAAAAAGTTCTTTCTATTGGAGGGAAAAAAACAGCCTGTGTTTTGTGAAGTAGCTAGCTCCATACGAATGCGTACATATGTCACTCATTTTACATCGTTTACAACAACTACGGGTTCAAAGAAGATCAACAGTTGCGTCGAAACTTCTCCTTGAAACCTAAACCTCTCGCGGCGGCTAGGGTGACTAAGGCTTCCTGGGGACTTGCCTTCCTTGCAGTCCTCCGGCGGCTCCTCTCCGGTGATAACCTCTCGGTCATTGGTGGTG
>NC_041389.1:93573937-93579443 GCF_002162155.2 Triticum dicoccoides | reverse complement strand
GGGGGGGTTCTCGTAACCCGCGCGTATGAATCATGTAGTTTTAGGTTTGGGGGCCCTACTAGCTTAGGTATTGTATGTTCGACGTCAGGGCTTCGTTAAGGGCGACATCCGCGTTGAATAATACAAGTTTAGATCCTTCCTTGACACGGCCTTTGTTCCTTGCTTGGTAATGAATCTGGTTGCTAGTCTATTCAAGTGGCATGGTGTGACGACATTGGCATCCCTATGGTGGACTTATATCCTTGGGCTCCATCATCGTCACAATGTTTGATCCAGCGTCGGCGTAGAGCTCAGAAGGTAGTGTAGGAGCGGATGTAGATGGTGGTGTGCGTCGGCGGTAACTATAAGACGATGGATCATGTGATGGGTTCGTGGTTGGTGGTTGGCAGGTATAGCTTCCTCCCCCGATAGCATCGTTGACCGGAGATGTTAGATCCGAAGTTCAATATCGTGTCCGGGGTGCTGCCCTGGCCAAATTCTTTCAACAACAATGGCTTCGCCTTTTGTAAGCTACTTTGGAGGTTCAAAAAGTTGCACATAAGCAATGGAGCCACATTAAGCTTGGATGAAGAGGTGATCGATCATATTTTTTTTCGGTGGATGCTGCGGTGCTGCCGAAGGCGGGTGACAGGCATTGGTGTCAAGTAAAGGGGCTTCATCGGTCTTGATTATACTTTTCTTCTTGGTTGCTGGTCCTTTATGCAAAGGCTAGAGTCATGTTGTTTTTCTAGTTTTGTTAGGTCGGTATTTACGTGACTTGTATTTGATCTTTATAGTATGAGTGATACATGTATTATCATGAAAAAAAATCAGCAGTTGCATGTCAATCTTCCGATGCTTAAACCTAAACTTTATCGACATCGCTCAGAGCAGGTGAGCTCCTATATGACACTTAGCACGTCAAATTGCCATCTATTCGCACAGGGGGACTCCATTACTCCGCACTGTAACGCTCACGACATTGTAGCAACCACGAGTAGAAACAATAGCGAGACGACTATTGTAGGCCCCCTTTTCTGTAGTTTTAAAATTAGATTTTTTGGAAAATTAAATATGAAAAAAGAGATATGTAAAAAGTGTGAATATTTTTAAAAACAAATTGTGGCCATTTAAAAAAAGAGTGAACATATAAGAAATCTTGATATTTTTTGAAAAGTTGAAAAGCAAACATTTCTTAAATTTGTTTTTTTTAACTCAACATATTTCTAAACATGATTGTTTTTAAAATTTAAACAGTTTTTGAAAACATAGAACAGTTTTCTCAAATTTTTGAACATTTTTCATAAACTTTTGACCATTTTCTAAAATCAAGAATATTATAGGAAAACTAATTTTTCAAATTTCTGTTTTTTTTAAACACAGATATTTTTACAATTTTCCAGACTTTTATTTGAAAGCGTGAACACTTAATAAAATTGTGAACATTTGTTTATACAATCACAAAGAATTTGGGAATTTGTAAATTTTTTTAAAAAAGGAGAAAATTATAGAAAATATAATATTAAAAAATAAAGAAAAACCCATGAAAAGCCTGTAAGGAAAAAAAAATCAAATGGTAAAAGCCTGACCATATTCATTGGAAAAGGTGATGAAAACGGGGAATCAATGTAGAGACCTCCTCTTCGGGGAGCAACTAATTAACGAGCGCTCCTTCGGGAGCCTCGGAACGATCAGCGCCACTTGGCGCGCTCTCAGCCATTCGTCATGTGTCGCGCTCTTTTCGGATTTTGTTTTTTTAATTTTTTGGCACGCTTTTTTAGCTTTTTAAACGGGTTTTTGTTGACGTTTTGGTTTTCCACCGGTCTTCCCTAGCTTTTCGACCAAAAAAAAAAAAATTCAAAAATTTTTTTTGCGCAAAAAATGCATTTTTTTCGCGAGAGTCAGAATTTTGTTTTCGCAAGAGACACAGTTGTGCTCTTGCGAAAGGCACGGATGTGCCTCTTGGAAACGAAAAAACACATTTTCTATTTTTTTTCCTATCGCGAGAGGCATAGTTTTGCTTCTGCGAGAGGTACGGTTGTGCTTTCGCGAGAGTCACGGACGTGCCTCTTGAAAACAAAAAAAAACATGTTTTCTGGTTTTTTTTCTTTCACGAGAGGGGCGGTTTTGCTTCCGCGAGAGGCACGGTTGTGCTTTCGCGAGAGTCACGGCCGTGCCTCCTCAGAAGCGAAAAAAACACATTTTTTGTTTTTTTTCTTTCGCGAGAGGCACGGTTTTGCTTCCGCGAGAGGCACGGTTGTGATTTCGTCAGAGGCACGGGCGTGCCTCTTTCGAAAAGGGAAAAACCGTGCTCTCGGTTCGGTTTTTTCGTCCGTTTTTTTTGTAAAAAAAGTTCGTCAAAACTTATCAACATGGGATCTAGTTTTAAAGATCTCGACGCGAGGAATCCAACAGCGAAAACGGTTCGAGATTTGGACGCACGATTTAAGAGACAAAACATTTTAAATAAACGGATCTATGAAAAAAGGGAAAACTCCCCGGTTGCGACAAGTGGCGCACATGCAGCGTGCCACTTGTTGCAACGTGGGGAAGTTAGAGTGATCTCCGCAAGGAGTACTCCTTAATTAGTGACTTTGTCCTCTTCGGTGCCTTATACGCCGCTTCGCTTGGCTGGCGCTCGTAGCAGCCTCGCATGGGCCGGCCCAGTTAGCACGATCGCTCTTTCCGTTCGGTTCGAGGCAGGTGCGTTAGTTCGTTTCTTCCTTTGTTTTTTTTCGTGTTCGTCCCTTCTTCATTCATCTGGAAATAACATGGATTAAAAAATTACGAACTTGAAAAAGTTCATCAGTTCTGAAAAAAGTTCATCAATTTTGAAGCAAATTTCACAAAACATGGAAAAAGTTCATCAATTATGAAAAAGTTCATTGAATTTCAATAAAAGTTCATGAACTTTGAAAACAGTTCATCAAGATTTGAAAAAAAAATCATCAAAGTTGAAAGTAGTTCAGCGAGTTTGAAGAAAGTTCATCAAAAATTGAAAAAAAGTTCATCAAATTTGATAATAGTTCACCGAGTATAAAAATAGTTCATCGATCTGAAAAAAGATCATCGAAAATTGAAAAAAGTTCACCGAGTTTGAAAAAATTTCATCGAAAATTGACAAAAAAGTTCATCAAATTTGAAAATAGTTCACCAAGTTTAAAAAATTCATTGTATTTGAAAAAAGTTCATCGAAAATTGAAAAAAAGTTCACCGAATTTGAAAAACAGCTCATTGAATTCAAAAAAGGTTCATTAAAATAGGAAAACGTTCATCAATTTGCAGACAAAAATCATGAAGAAAGAATGTTTCTCGAAATAGAAAAAAAGAATGGAAAAAGGAACGGATGAAGAAGAAAGAGTGCAAACATGTATGTTTACACAAGGTGTGAAGTGGTTGATTGGTTATCGTGCTATACTCTAGGCTGCTGGTCGCGGGGTCGAATCACAGATCTGACGCAATTTTTGCAGTTTAGGAAACAAGAAAAAAAATTCAAAGTGGGCCGGCCCAACCGTGATGAGGGGGTGTGCGCCCGTTAGTAGAATGAACAGTATTGGGCGCTCAGGGCGTCGAATAGGATTTGGCATCAATTTACATAACCTGACTGCTTAATGGGCCAGTCCGTTTCGGTTGCTTGCTCGTTAACATTGTACATATCAGCGAAGCTACAGAGAAGCTTATGGTGCAGTCATTCAGGAGATCAAATCGTAGCAAAACCTCTTTATTTCATGTACTTTTATTCATGAGTCTTGAAACTCGAATGTTGATGCTCATAATCTAGCTAAGAATTCGGTGATGTTAGATCAAGGGCGCCATCTTTGGTTGGGGCAGCCTCACGATCCAAATGTAATACAAGCATCGCTGCCACTTAATGAATAAAGCCTGGCAGATTTTCTAAAAAAAAGGGCGACACTATGTGTTGCGACCTCCTGTACCGCGCGTGGCGCATTGGCGAACAAGCCAGCGTGCACGTCCTCCCCTCCCATGCACCCCTGTCGGACTGGCCCATGACCGGACCAGGGCGCCCCTCCTGTTTTCTCATTTCATTTTCTTTGCTTTTTTCTTTGTTAAAATAATTCTATATTTCAATAAAGTTCGAAATTTAAAAATAAATGTGTATTTTCGAAAAATGTTTTTGAAATCATAACTTAGTTGTGGATTAAGAAAAAGTTCTTGATTTTGAAACATGTTCCTGTATTGAAAAAATGGTCTTGAATTTGAACAAAATTTTTGCGAATTCACAAAATGTTCATAATTATTTAAAAAATATTCATGCATTTATAAAAAATCTACGATGCAAAAAATATTCATGGATTCAAAAATGTTTGCCAATTAAAAAATGATCTTGGGTTTCAAAAACATATTCGCAATTAGAAAAAAATGTTTGCAAAAGGTAAAACAATATCCGTGATTTCAAAAAAAAATGTAAAATTAAAATAAGTTCATGGTTTCATAGAAAAGTTCTACGTCAAAAAATCTCCACGATGTTAAAAATACATATTAATGAATTTGAAAAATGTTCCAGATTTGAAAAGTTATTCTCATTAATTCAAAAAAATATTCATGAGTTCAAAAAAATGTTCACAAATTTGAAAGTTCTTTGCAACTTCTTATAGAACAAAACAATGCAAGACCCAAAAGGAAAAACAGTGAAAAGAAAAAAAATCTTCCCAAAGCTGCTATGCGGATGATCCCGGAATGGGCCTGTCCAGAAGAGGACCACGCACTAGAGGAGGGTACGCTCTAGGTCGCGACCTACGCGCGGAATAGGATTCCCCTTTGTCTCGCTTGTACCAAGATGTATTTATGCGTGCCAGAAGCATTTCCTTGACGCGTTATTTCTGGGCCGACCCGTTTTAGCATGTCCGCTTGCTTGCTCGTTAGCTGCTTTCGCTTCGCTCGGTCATTGTTAGTTTTTATTCGGTTTTGACCAGGTTTTCTTTGATTTTTCTTTTTTCCTTTTCCATTTCCATTGTTTCTTCTTTGGTTTTCTCTGTTTCTTCAACGGTTTTCTTTGATTTTTTTATATTTTTCTTTGTTCTTCCTTTGTTTTTTTGGCTTTTGTCATTGCTTTTCTTCAAATTTCTATTTTTTTCCTTTTTTAACATTCTCTACTTTTTAATAGATTTTTAGTGTGCACAAAGTATTGTTTTGATACACATTTTCAAATACACGGTGTATATTCTTCTTAAATATCTAACTTGATATTTCTCAAAGGCACGTTAAGTTTTTGAAATTCCAATAAATATTTTACATTCGTATAAACATTTTTTGAAATGTCAAGTACATCCTTTTATACTACGCCAAAATATTGTTTATTTGTATATAAATATTTTTTTGAAACACGTGCATAATTTTTTGGAATGTCACCTACATTCTTTTTAATTGTACAATTTTTTATTGAATTATACAAAACCTCTTTTGCATGGCGACTGTTAGGCGTAGGTTGCCAGCCCAAAATTGGGTCTGTTGGCATGCAGCCCTCTGATCCAATTACCTACAACCATCAGATTAGCCAGCTTTTACC
>NC_041389.1:93533098-93573607 GCF_002162155.2 Triticum dicoccoides | reverse complement strand
CGTTTCTTCCTCAGGCATCGCTCACGCGGGCATCGCGTGCTCTTGCACTCGCTGCGCCCATCCCCACTACCATCAAGCTTCAAGCGCGCCCCCGCGAGCTCGAAAAAGGCATTTGTGATGAACACTTCTATCCGCCATAAGCCATGGTTGAAACATGTCCCCCAGCCACTCCAGCAAAACCCGACCATTGTTGTAGCGTCCTCGCATGCCAGTTCCAGCTTCTGCAGGTCGTGGTTGTAGTATACCTGTAGCTGGCTCCAGCATATTCTGGTCGTGGTTATAGCATCCCTAACGACCGGTTGCAGCATTTCAGGATGTGGTTGAAGCTCTGACCTTTGTCGATTGCAGCTCCATGGACACGGTTTGCAGCTCTGCTGTTGAGAAAAGAAAGTAGCACAATCCCAAATTGGCTGTAGCTTCTTTCATGGATGGTTGTAGCTCTGTATACATATGGTATGCAGCTCCAATGTTCGCGGTGCCATTGGCTCCAGCTTTGCCAACCACGGTTGCTGAAAGGACATGCGGTTCCCCCATGTGTGGTTTTGGTAATTGATGACATTCTCCATGGACTAATGGTTGCACTGAGTTATATTTGAAGGATTTTTCCATAGGCTTTTCTTGAAGTCATGTATTGGTTTCAAGGAGTTTATGAGTTGACCAAGGTGTTATTAAGGAATTATCCAAAGATTGGTCATGTGAGTGTTGAGCTTATTGCAAGCATGTCTTGAAGAAGAAGATTGTGTGATCATTCATGTCTACCTTCAAGACATCATCCAAATGTAGAGAGTTGTAAAGATTCAGATCAAGACTAAGTCAAGAGTGAATCAAGTTGATCAACATACAAAGCGTACAAGATGTACCGAGGGATCAAATGATCCCATCGTATGGTAAGCATTGTCCATTACGCTTTGTGTACTAACCCATGATCTTCATGAGAGTTCTTTGTGGGATTAGGTTGCGGTGTGCATGTTCAAGTGATGCATCACGAAGAGATCAAGTGCTTGAAGATTGCCGTCCATTGTGGTGACAATGGACTTGTGAAAATGTGCCAAAAAGTGGCTCACCCATAGTGGAGTATGGGGGAGCAATCAACTAGTCTTCATCGAGCGAACGCAATCAGGAAATGTGGTCCAACTTGAGGGAGTCAAGATCGTCATCATCTAGCTCAAGTGGACTTCGTGAAAGGCAAAGGTTTGCCCTTGATAGGTTTATATTTGACCGGTCTCATGGTGATAGTTTGGAGACCGGATTATAGGATCGATAGCTGTACTATCAAGGGGGGCTCTCAAGTGAGTAGCTTGATGGTATCGTTTGTCGAGAGCTCAAACCATTGCATCCTTGCATCATCTTTCTTGATTCTTATTTGTATTTTCTTTTGAGGTTTTAGAGCTTGTGGTTATCTTCGTGACAAGCTCTAGTACATCAAAAACGGATTTCATATGCTTCTTCTATCGCGTTTTCGGTGTTGGAGGTTTTACCAGTCTTTTTTGAGGAAGGGTTCTCACCATTTTCTATTGGGACTTCTCTAATTTTCTTATTATTGATATTTCTATCAAGATTGTGTTATCCCATGTCGTTAGCTTTCCAACGAACTTGGTTTCATTGAATTCGGAATCCGTTTGCAGAAGTTGTGGCAGTTTTGGTGTTCTGAAAAGGCTGCAACGGTACTACCACGGATTGGAGCGGATGTAATTTTTTACTACCGCTCCAGAGCGGTACTACGGCAGCTACTACAGCGGTAGTACCGCTCCAGACCAAAATCTTGTACTAGGTCCAGCGGTGGTTGTCGGTGTCAAAACCGGCGGATCTCAGGTAGGGGGTCCCGAATTGTGCGTCTAAGGCTAATGGTAACAGGAGGCAGGGGACACGATATTTTACCCAGGTTCGGGCCCTCTTGATGGAGGTAATACCCTACTTCCTGCTTGATTGATCTTGATGATATGAGTATTACAAGAGTTGATCTACCACGAGATCGTAGAGGCTAAACCCTAGAATCTAGCCTATGATTATGATTGTTGTTGTCCTACGGACTAAACCCTCCGGTTTATATAGACATCGGAGGGGGCTAGGGTTAGACAGAGTCGGTTAAAGAGAAGGAGATCTACATATCTGAATTGCCAAGCTTGCCTTCCATGCAAGGGAGAGTCCTATTCGGACACAGGACAGAGTCTTCAATCTTGTATCTTCATAGTCCAACAGTCCGGCCAAAGTATATAGTCTGGCTGTCTGAGGACCCCTTAATCCAAGACTCCCTCAGTAGCCCCTGAACCAGGCTTCAATGATGATGAGTCCGACATGCAGATTGTCTTCGACACTGCAAGGCGGGTTCCTTCTCCGAATACTCCATAGAAGATTTTGAACACAAGAATCGTGTCCGGCTCTGCAAAACAAAGTCCACATACCACCGTAGAGAGCACAATACTCCACAAAATCTAATCTGCTGACAAATTTTCATAGCGTGATGTCACGCCACGACCTGGTCATTATTCGATCCGTTTTTCATAACCTGCCACCGCACATATCGCGAGGCAGTTTTATCGGCACGTCTTGTCGAAGCAGAGATCGTGTCCCCTCATCGCGGGATTCTCATCAATACAGGCGTGGGTAACCCAACCGCGCCATCAATCGTGGCGCTTGGGAAATAAGCGATTTTAACAGGCAAGTGGGGAAGCGCAAGATCTTTGCTGCCTTTATAAGGGGATAAGAACTCCCTCTTTCACCCACACCTCCTTCTTCTGCTCATCCATCCCTTCTTGCTCAAGCCCTAGCGCTCAGGCGTTCGTCTTCTCCGCTGAAAAAGGTTTCCCGAAAAATGTCCGGATCCAGAGAAGGAGGCAGGTGGATGGCCTCTACCGTCCGGGAGAAGGATATCAAAAAGCTTCGGGGGGGGGGGGGTATTTGGCCAAGAGAATCGGCCATCGTCTTACGACGGCGGGACAAATCGTCCACACCCCGGAACCCCACGAGAGGGTGGTATTCCTCCCTCATTTTGTCCGCGGGCTAGGGTTTCCCCTCCACCCATTTGTTCGCGGCATCATGTATTATTATGGGATTGATTTTCATGATCTGTCCCCCAATTCCTTCCTCAACATCTCGACATTCATCGTCGTGTGCGAGGCCTTCCTCCGCGTCCGCCGCCGCACTTCGACTTATGGCTGAAGGTTTTTAATGTGAAGCCCAAGGTAGTGAGCAGCGAGCATGCTGAATGCGGAGGCGCCATGGTGAGCAAGATGCCCAATATTACATGGCCAACATGTACTTTCAATGATTCCGTCAAGGAATGACAGCAGCAGTGGGTTTACATCACCGAGCCGCGCGACAAGGAATGGGCCGCCGCTCCAGAGTTCAGATCCGGCGCCCCCCTATGACTTACGTCCTGGCCCAAGAAGGGCCTGAACTGGGCTTCGTCTAAGGAGCTGTCGGAGCTCCAGACACACGTCCAAGACATGGAAGACAAGAACGTAAAGCTCGTCAATGTAGTCCAGGTGATGTTAGTTCACCGGATTCTACCTTGTCAACACCGGGCTTGCAATTTATG
This sequence comes from Triticum dicoccoides, assembly GCF_002162155.2. Taxonomy (NCBI): domain Eukaryota; kingdom Viridiplantae; phylum Streptophyta; class Magnoliopsida; order Poales; family Poaceae; genus Triticum; species Triticum dicoccoides. The sequence goes on along the minus strand of NC_041389.1, from coordinate 93,570,069 downwards.
GGAGTTCGACTCGGCCAAGCACCAGACCTTTTCAGAGCTCTTCGGCTCCTCGCATAAGGACATCTGGAAAGTGCTTTTCAAGTACGGCAAATCATGTCCGGACTCCGCCGAGGACCGCGGGTACCAACTGTCCCGCCCGGCAAGTTCGGTAAGTGATTGTTCATTGACAATTCATATGTTTTATTCACATATCGTTAGGAAAATGCTTGATGTGTTTCCCCAAATTTCCTAGGGCTAGGCGAAGGAGGCGGGGCGGATCTACTGTCCGACCCCGCTGCCAGAAGAACCGGCCGGCCCGCTTCTGATGAATATGTTGGTCCCGGCGCCTTACAAGGCACCAAAGAAGAAGACCGAAAAGGAGGCCAAGGAGACCAGGGGCGGCCTCCGTCGTCGTGGCGCTTCGGACACAAGATCCAAAGACTCCAATTCCCATTCTTCCTCCGAAGAGGATGAGGAGGAGGAAAGAGACGAATCCCCCGCGGGGAGAAGAAAGAAAAGGACGGCCTCCACATCCTTGGAGGCCAAGTCGCCTAAGAGGGGAAAAACTCCTCTTCCAGAGGAGTCCACCGCCGCCGCCGATAACAGCCCGGAGTGGGATCCCAGGGCCAAGCCCCTGGTGAACTCGTGAGTGTAAAATCCGAACATGCTCATGTGTCTAGACTTGTCATGGCGTGACATTTTAATCTGAGTCGTACTTTTTTCAGTCCGGCGAGGTCCCGCGCCGAACAATCCTCGTCGGAGGATTTGGTGGGTTCGGATGCAATGGAGAGCTGGACACCCCCGAAGGCCTCCTCCCCCAAACATATGAATGCCACCGGGTTTTCATCCCGAAAGGACCCAGGCCACGGAGGGGGGGGGGGAGATCGCAAAGGCGGCGCCAGGAGGCCAGTCTTCAGGGTCTGGACGCACGGGAGAGAAGGCTCCCGTGGACGTCGATGACGAGGGTTATCTTGAATCCGGCCCCCAGTCGGACGCTATTCCGGGACCCATAAGGTCCCCGGATCAGGCAGGTGGCCTCCGTCAGCTGGAGGAGGTATGTCTGTTCCACCGGCCACCTCTGTCCAACCAGAGGTGCCAGATACTTTATTGGCGGCGTTGAAGGGTACCTCCATCATTGATGAACACCGTGCCCTTATGGGTGCGGTTATTGAGAAGATTCAGTCCACTAAGAGTGGACTAAATGAATCCTGTATCAGCCTCATAAGAGGCTTTAAGGTATGTTGTATGAGGTTTGGAAGAGTGTCATAGTATATATAGCAGCCCCTGATACACTGTTCGGTGAAAGAAAGAACCAGACAGAGGATCAAATTTATGTTCGCAGGAGACTCACTTGATGACATCTATCACTCTTTTTAATAAGCAGGCGTCTGTGGCGACTGCCGCCTCTCATGCTGCGGAAGTATCCGGACTGAGGCATAGTCTGGAGCGGGCCGAAGGAGAACTTGGCCAAGTGAAGAAACAACTGGAGGATAACCAAGGTATGCCGAAACCTTGTATATTTAGCATAAATGAATAAGTGTGCATGATGGAAATATTTTTTTAATGTGCTCTAGGGGCGACGGCCGAAATTGAGGCTCTTAAAAAGGCTGTGGCCGAAGCCGAGAAGAAGGCCGCCGTAGAGCAGACTCTTTGTGAGAAGCACGAGGCCAGAGTTATTGAGGCTGAGTGAGGGCTTCAAGAGGCCGTGAAGAAATGCGAGACCTTGGAGCAGAGTTTAGCAGGGAAATAATTCGAACTCTCCCATGCTCGCCAAGCCACAAGTGATGCCCGGGGGAAAGCCCAAGGTGCCCTGAAGGAAATCCAGGAGGCGAGGAAGATTGCGGCTGGTAAGGCTTTTTCTGTACAAAGCGGGTATTTGAAAGGAAAAAATCAAGTTGAGAGTTTAAATTCTGATTTCTCCAGGGGTATTTGCGGAGCTGCCATGCAACATATCTGCCGCCGCCCAATTCTACCAAGCTGAAGAGAGGAATACTGCGGATAAGCTCTTCTGGATGCAGTATCTGGCGCCGAATTATCCGGTGCCGTTTTCCGATCAACTGAAGCAGCTGGTCGAACTGCATAAGGCGGTTGAGCTAGCCATGAAGGATTTGATTATCCGGCTGTGGCCCGCCGAGCCGATTCCAAGTAGTTACTTCGGGCTCGTGAAGCGGATTGTGAGTGCCTTCCCTCGACTCGAAGTCATCAAGCGGTCGGTCTGCATAGAAGGTGCGCGAATGGCCTTCGTCCACGCGAAGGTGCACTAGGGGAAGATGGATGCGAAAAAGCTGATGACCGAGGGGCCGCCGGAGGTAAAGGATCACCGCAAGCTCGAGCTATATTATGAAGGTGTCTTGAAAGGAGCCCGCCTTGCGGCGGAACAATGCACCAAGGACATTATATTTCCATGAATACGGTCATGTTTGTCCTTTGTAATATTTGAACAAGAGCATTTTTATCATTTATTGCTTGTTGTTTGAAAGTTTTTCCTCCTGTGCGGCCGTTTTATATACTAATCCTGAAAGTTGGCCAGTCGTCGGCTTCTGCCCCCACGTGATAAGTACGGGGGTGTTCGGGATAAACCTGAAAACTCTTTATCCCAGTTTTGGGTCCTTGAAGGAGGTGTTCAGCACAACAAATCAGGCAATCAAACTATAGAGCTTTATCACTCTCACTTAGCAATAGGAGTTTTAAAAGGAAGCTAGGCGCAACCCCTAGTGTTCGGAAGACTGCACGAGGGGCTTTACAGGTGCCTGATCGGAAGAAAAGCCGATCCCTCGCACGCTGCATTGGTTATGGCATTATGCGGAAGAAATCCTTAAAGATTTTACAACCTCTCGAACAGCTGACCAGCTCTCGCTGCATCATGACAGTCAGTTTTCTGCTTTCTCTACTGAGGTGCTCGTCCAGAAGAACCGGGACACAATCGTAGTAGTTCTCCCTGTGCTACCTTAGCCGATATAGCGGAACGTAAGGTACCAAAACATAGGAGCCGGGCAAACCCAACTATTGACCCAGGACATGATTCAGAGTTGATGCATATAATGCTATAATTTCGGGATGCCGAACTGCCGTGAAGGTGCTTGGACTTTATTGCCATATTATGGGTATAAAGAAGCCCCTGGCATATTGAGGCATATCGCGGTATGCAGCTGCCTTTTAACAAAAGAGTTAATGAGAAATAGCAGCAGACGAGCATCATATGAATTCACATGTTGTATTTGAATAATACGTCAATGCGTATGAGTACAGGTAGTGTGATAAAAAGAAATATGACTGCGGAACCTGCTGAGACCAGGCGGGAGGAAGATGTATGCGGATCCGAAGTATGGTTGGATAATCGTAGGGGGGAATATCTAGAGATTCCCTTACGTGCTCGAACTGTCTTCATGCCATCCGTCCTGGCCTACGCAAAGTGAACCTGCAAAGAAAATGTAAGAGATGGTTTCACGCCACAGAGCGGTTGAGCTGCAGTATGTGGCTTGTCTGAACTTTTTGCCGGAGTGATTTAATTAAGCTCCGAACGAGCCGGGCTATCCTGCCGTGTAGTAGTTCAGACTCCTTTAGTGGTGTCTGGGAGCTGGACTTTTCCATTGACCGTGATGACGCCGCACGGACCGGGCATCTTGAGTTTATGGTAGGCGTAATGTGGCACCGCATTGAACTGAGCAAATGTGGTTCGTCCGAGCAATGCCTGATAGTCGCCGTGAAAGGGGACGATGTCGAAGACTAACTCTTCGGAACGGTAATTGTTTGGTGATCCGAAGACCGCCTCCAGGGTGATGGAGCCTGTACAATTGGCCTCCACACCTGGTATGACACCTTTAAAGGTGGTTTTAGTGGGTTTGATCATCGAATGATCGATACCCATCATGCATGCTGTGTCCTGATATAGCAGGTTTAGACTGCTGCCTCCGTCCATAAGGACTCGTGTGAGGTGGAATCCATTGATTATTGTGTCAAGGATGAGTGCGGCTGGATTGCCCTGATTGGTATTGGTCGGACGATCCTTACGATCGAAGGTAATCGGCCATAGGTTGTATTGTGGGGCGACTGGCTCCGTTAAGTCGACATCCCTAAGGGTGCACATTCGTTCCAGCTTGGGAATGTGGGTGGCGTTTATCATGTTCACCGTTTTGATTTGCGGGGGAAATTTCTTTTGCCCTCCTGAATTTGGTGATCTGGGCCCCTCGTCGTCATCGTCGCTTTGAGACCCCTTCCCCTTGTTTTCGGCACCTGACCCGCCGGTTTGTCTGAAGACCCAGCATTCTCTGTTGGTATGATTGGCTGGTGTTCCTGGGGTGCCATGAATTTGGCATGGACGGTCGAGTATGCGGTCCAAACTGGACAGGCCTGAATTGTTTTTATTGCATGCCTTTTTCCGCTGACCGGACTTGGAGCCACTGAATCCGGCGTTGACTGTCGTGTCTTCGGCACTATCACCGTTTTTGCGATGCTTGTGTTTGTTGCGCCGTGGTTTGTCGTTGCTATCCCTGGCTTTTGATGTGCCAGGATTGCTTGTTGTGTTGTTGCTACAAGCCAACCAGCTATCCTCGCCCGCACAAAAGCGGGTCATGAGTGTTGTGAGGGCTGCCATGGACTTTGGCTTTTCTTGGCCGAGATGTGGGGCAAGCCACTCGTCACAGATGTTATGTTTAAAGGCCGCTAGGGCTTCGGCATCCGGACAGTCGACAATTTGGTTCTTTTTAGTTAGGAACCGGGTCCAAAATTTCCTGGCTGACTCTCTGGGCTGTTGGGTTATGTGACTTAAGTCATCAGCATCCGGTGGTCGCACATAAGTGCCCTGGAAGTTGTCAAGGAATGCGTCTGCCAGGTTCTCCCAACTCCCGATGGAGTTTGCCGACAAGCTATTTAGCCAATGCCGAGCCGATCCCTTTAGTTTTAGTAGGAGGTACTTGATAGCATGTAGATCGTCTCCACGGGCCATGTGAATGTGGATGAAGAAATCTTCTAGCCATACCGCGGGGTCTGTAGTACCATCGTATGATTCTATGTTCACGGGTTTAAACCCTTCCGGGAATTCATGATCCATTACTTTATTAGTGAAGCACTGGGGGTGTGCGGCGCTGCTGTGCCGGACTATGTTATATTCGGTCCGGCTGGTCTTTTGTTTATTGTATCCGGCGTGACAATCATCGTCTTGTGGCATGCCCCCGTGATCTGTAGATCGATCTTAACTGTCCTGCTTTGTTTTCCAGTACGTCTTGCAGGTCCTTCATGTAGCCCCGGGCCTTAATATTATTGTTTGATTGGCGACGGGGTGCGGTCTGGACTTCGAGCTGGTGCGCCGCTTTGTCTCGGCCACGGGATGGCCGGTCAGCCGCATCATGCGCTGGTAGTGTGGGCTTTAGCGCCTCCTCCTCGAGTTGAGGTAGCAACCTGCGCTGTGGGTAACTTTTGGTAGGGCGCTCGAGTCCGTTTTCCTCGGCAGCTAGTACCTCAGTCCATCTATCAGTTAGCAGATCTTGATCAGCTTGAAGCTGTTGCTGCTTTTTCTTCAGGCTTTTTGCAGTGGCTATAAGCCGGTGCTTGAAGCGCTCCTGCTCGACGGGATCCTCAGGCACGATGAATTCTTCGTCACCAAGGCTTACTTCGTCTTCGGAGAGAGGCATGCACGTAGTTATCATCCTCTAATTCTCCATCTGTTGCCTGTTCTTTAGGGCTAGCTTGCCCATCCTCTTGCTTGGCCTGCTCGACGCCTGGCTGGGCAGGATTGTTTTCATCTTCGACACCATCCGAATTGTTATCTCTTGTGCCGGTATCACTATTTTTGCTATGGCGGGGCTTGGAGCGGTGCCTATGACGCCGGTGCCTAGATTGCTTCTCCAAGGGGTTATCTTCCGTTGCCTCCTCGCCATTGCTATCTTTGGGGGAGTCCACCATATATATATATCATATGGTGAGGTGGCTATCCAGCGCCCTATAGGCGGTGGTTCCTGTTCTTCTCCCGCATCGTCGTCCATACCGTCGATGTCTTCGGAGTCGAAGTCAAGCACGTCGGTTAAGTCATCGACAGTGGCTATTAAGTGGGTGGTGGGTGGGGAACGAATTTCTTCGTCGTCCGTTTCCCACTCGAGCCGAACATAGTTCGGCCAGGAATCTCCTGACAAGGAGAGAAACCTTAATGAATTTAGCACATCACCCAAGGGCGAGTGATGAAAAATGTCCGTGGAGGTGAACTCCATGACCGGTGCCCAATCAGATTCGATAGGCACAGACATACGCGGTTCGGATCTTGTAGCCGGAGATGAGTCCGAGGGTCCGATGAAACCACCTTCACAAGGGGTGGGATTAGTGTTCGGCTCTAGTGCCGATGAGTGTGCGGCCTCCGTGGCGAGGTCCATCCACCCGTCCTCGGAAGGCGCGATCTGCTCCGGATTGATTCCCAGGGCCGCCGCAGGTGCGATCTCCCAAACACTGTCTGATGGCAGATCTAAGTCATGCTCGTCACGACTGTTCGGCGTACCTGACATGGGCTCGAATCCATTGAAGATCAAGTCTCCGCGGATGTCGGCAGTGTAGTTCAAGCTTCAAAATCTGACCTGATGGCCAGGGGCGTAGCTATCGATCTGCTCCAGGTGGCCAAGCGAGTTGGCCCGCAGTACGAAGCCGCCGAATACGAAGATCTATCCGGGAAGGAAAGCCTCCCCCTGGACCACGTCATTGAAGATGATTGAAGGAGCCATCAAGCCTTACCGTGATGACACAGTGGAACTCTGAATGTAAGCACCAATGTCGGTGTCAAAACCGGCGGATCTCGGGTAGGGGGTCCCGAACTGTGCGTCTAAGGCTAATGGTAACAGGAGGCAGGGGACATGATGTTTTACCCAGGTTCGGGCCCTCTCGATGGAGGTAATACCCTAGTTCCTGCTTGATTGATCTTGATGATATGAGTATTACAAGAGTTGATCTACCACGAGATCGTAGAGGCTAAACCCTAGAAGCTAGCCTATGATTATGATTGTTGTTGTCCTACGGACTAAACCCTCCGGTTTATATAGACACCGGAGGGGGCTAGGGTTACACAGAGTCGGTTACAGAGAAGGAGATCTACATATCCGAATCGCCAAGCTTGCCTTCCACGCAAAGGAGAGTCCTATCCGAACATGGGACGAAGTCTTCAATCTTGTATCTTCATAGTCCAAAAGTCCGGCCAAAGTATATAGTCTAGCTGCCCGAGGACCCCTTAATCCAGGACTCCCTCAGTGGTAGGCATAGATGTATTTTTTAGTACCGCTCGCAAACAGTAGTACCGCTACCCTTTGAGGTAGTACCGCGGATTGGAGCAGATGCAATTTTTTACTACCGCTCCGGAGCGGTACTACCCTTTGTGGCAGTTTTGGTGTTCTGAAAAGGCTGCAGCGGTACTACCGCGGATTGGAGCGGATGCAATTTTTTACTACCGCTCCAGAGCGGTACTACCACGGCTACTACATCGGTAATACCGCTCTGGACCAAAATCTCGTACTACGTCCAGCGGTGGTAGGCACGGATATATTTTTTTAGTACCGCTCGCAAGCAGTAGTACCGCTACCCTTTGAGGTAGTACTGCTACCCCTAGCGGTGTACTATGAGGTCGAGCGGTAGTACCGCTTTGTGCGGGCTGTGAGCATAACGGTTGGATTTTTCCCCACCTATAAAAGGGGGTCTTCTTCCCCAATGGACCTCATCTCTTTAGCTCGTGTTCTTTCCCCATTGTTGACCTTCTTTAAGCTTTCTAACTCTCAATCCCTCCAATGATTCTTGCTAGTTCTTGAGGGAAAAGAGAGAGGAGATCTAGATCCATGTTTTCACCAATCACTTTCTCCTCTAAGTGAGGGGAACTTCTTGGATCTAGATCTTGGAGTTCTTGGTGTTCTCCTTCTTGTTCTTCCTCTCATTTTCTTCCCTAGCATTAGTTGCTTTGGTGGGATTTGGTAGAGAAGGACTTGGGCACTCCGTGTGCCCTTGCCATTGCATTTGGTGCATTGGTTTGAGTTCTCCACAGTGATACGTGGAAGTTACAAGTTGAGAAGCTTATTACTCTTGGGTGCCTGGTACCCTTGAGCTTGTTCCTCTTGGGTGCTTGGGCACCCTAGACAGTTGGTGGTGTTTGGAGCTCAATCATTGTGGTGTAAAGCTCCGAGCAAGCGTCAGGGTCTCCAATTAGGTTGTGGAGATCGCTCCGAGCAATTTGACGGGTACCGGTGACCGCCCCCAAGGGTTGCCAAAGTGTACGGGTTTGGTGACCATCCCCAAGGGTTGCCATTTGTACGGGTTCGGTGACCGCCCTCAAGGGTCCCTTAGTGGAATCACAACATCTTGCATTGTGCGAGGGCATGAGGAGATTACGGTGGCCCTAGTGGCTTCTTGGGGAACATTGTGCCTCCACACTGCTCCAAACGGAGATTAGCATCCGCAAGGGTGTGAACTTCGGGATACATCATCGTCTCCGCGTGCCTCGGTTATCTCTTACCGAGCCCTTTACTTATGCACTTTACTTTGTGATAGCCATATTGTTTCTTGTCATATAACTTGCTATCACTTAGTTGTTTATCTTGCTTAGCATAAGTTGTTGGTGCACATAGGCGAGCCTAGTTGTTGTATGTTTGTGCTTGACAAAAAATTAACCACTAGGTTTATTCCACATTTGTTCAAGCCTAAACCATAATTATTTTAAAGTGCCTATTCACCCCCCTCTAGGCGACATCCACGATCTTTCAATTGATATCAGAGCCTCGTCTCTCTTTGTTAGGCTTAACCGCCTAGAGAGTAAAGATGTCGACTAGGGGATTAGGATTCTCTGACACTCTTAGTTTCGTTGGCACAAATTTTGATGTTTGGGTAATTCGCATGCTTAATCTCTTTAGGGTCATGGATCCAAATTTAGAGTGAATTGTAGATATGGTTTTTTCTCCTCCAAATGATCCCCAAATATTATCTTTAGAGGATGAGAAAAACTCTTATATCAATTCTCAAGCTTCTAATGTGCTTTTCGATGCTTTGAGCAATGTAGTTATATTTCAACTCATGCCGTTCGGGATGCTCATGAGTTGTGGACAAAGCGTCAAGATAAATATGGTGCATCCAAGATTTGTGGGGATGATTGTTCTCTCTCCACATCCGACCGTGTTGCCTTCTCAACTTCTTCTACTTCACCTACATGTGGATTGCCACAAGGTAATGCTATGGTGAGTAGTGTTGGTCATTGCAATGATGATAGTGTGCTTATCGTTGATGACTCTTCATCACTATCTTGTTGCAATGCTCCATCTTTGGACTTTAAGACTTCATGCACCTTACATGTTTCTCATGCGTGTGTTGATAGTCCATGCATATCATGTAGAAATTGCTTGACTAAATCTAATGATAATATGCTTACTATATCTTATTGCCATGATAAAAATGCTTGTATTTCCTCGAGTTGTTGTGCTAACAATGTAGAGGAAACCCAACTCCCCATGGAACAAGATGTGATCTTGAACCATGCTTCAAGGGATTCTACATCATCATCTATTGCTTTATGCCTTATGGCTAAGGATTCAAAGGTATCTCCTACTTTGAACCCCAATATGTCTCTTAATGATGATGCTAATGGTAATGATGATGAGGATAATTATGAAGAGAATGATAATGTTGCTTCCTTAAAAATTAAGGGAGAAATTATTTTTAAATCTCTCTATAATAATAAAATTGCTCATTCCAACTTCATGGAAATCATGTTCATTGCCATTGAGGGCAAGAAATATATTGAGGAGTTGGAATCTCATCTCGAGGAGCATGAGGTCACCATTGAGAAAATGGAAGGTCATGAGCGTGATTACGCTAATGAGATTGCAGACCTCTCTCAAGCTCTTGAACTTGAACAAACCACCAAGGAATCTCTTGCGGAGACTTTTGCTCTAGAATTATCTAGAGTGAAGGAATCTCATGATAGAGCTCTTGAGGTGGCCAATGTTTTTGAAACTAAAAATGCTAACCTTGAAGTTTCTCATGCTAGACTCCTTGAGGATTTTGAGCACCTCGAAAATGGCTCAAGGGTCATCAAGGGTGAGCTCATCAAACTCACCGAGTCTCATGCCCAACTTGGAGCTTCTTATTTAAAAGAGCTTGACAAGTTGTCCTCTCCTATTGTTGTAAATGATGATGCTTGTGTTGGAAATATGCCATAGAGGCAATAATAAATTAGTTATTATTATGATTTTTCCTTGTTCATGATAATCGTTTATTATCCATGCTATAAGTGTATTGATAGGAAACTCAGATACATGTGTGGGTACATAGACAACACCATGTCCCTAGTAAGCCTCTAGTTGACTAGCTCGTTGATCAACAGATGGTTACGGTTTCCTGACCATGGACATTGGATGTCGTTGATAACGGGATCACATCATTAGGAGAATGATGTGATGGACAAGACCCAATCCTAAGCCTAGCACAAAGATTGTAGTTCGTATGCTAAAGCTTTTCTAATGTAAAGTATCATTTCGTTAGACCATGAGATTGTGCAACTCCCAGATACCGTAGGAATGCTTTGGGTGCACCAAACATCACAACGTAACTGGGTGGCTATAAAGGTGCACTACGGGTATCTCCGAAAGTGTCTGTTGGGTTGGCACGAATCGAGACTGGGATTTGTCACTCCGTGTGAAGGAGAGGTATCTCCGGGCCCACTCGGTAGGACATCATCATAATGTGCACAATGTGACCAAGGGGTTGATCACGGGATGATGTGTTATGGAACGAGTAAAGAGACTTGCCAGTAACGAGATTGAACAAGGTATCGGCATACCGACGATCAAATCTCAGGCAAGTACAATACCGCTGGACAAAGGGAATTGTATACGAGATTGATTGAGTCCTTGAAATCGTGGTTCATCCGATGAGATCATCGTGGAACATGTGGGAGCCAACATGGGTATCCAGATCCCGCTGTTGGTTATTGACCGGAGAACGTCTCTGTCATGTCTGCATGGTTCCCGAACCCGTAGGGTCTACACACTTAAGGTTCGATGATGCTAGGGTTATAGGGAATAGATATACGTGGTTACTGAATGTTGTTCGGAGTCCTGGATGAGATCCCGTATGTCACGAGGAGTTCCGGAATGGTCCGTAGGTAAAGATTTATATATGGAAAGTTGTTGTTCGGGTTCCGAGAAAAGTTCGGGTTTTTCTGGTATTGTACCGGGAAGCTTCCAGAAGGTTCCAGAGGATTTCGGAGGGGTCCGGAGGTCCGGAAATTGTTCCACCACATCCAATACAGAATCATGGGCAGTAAGGGGGTGCCCTAGGCTTAATGGGCCAGGGGCACCAGCCCCCCCAAGGCCCATGCGCATGGGGGAGGGGAAACCCTAAGGGGGAGGGCCTCCCTTTGACTTGGGAGGCACTCCTCCCCCCCTTGGCCGCCGCCCCCAACCCTAGATGGGATCTAAGGGGGCCGGCCCCCTTCTCTCCCCACCTATAAATAGTGGAGGGGTGGGAGGGCAGCCGCACCCCAAGTTCTGGCGCAGCCCTCCCCCTCTCCCAAGTACTCCTCCTCTCCCGCGGTGCTTGGCGAAGCCCTGCAGGATTGCCACGCTCCTCCATCACCACCACGCCATTGTGCTGCTGCTGGATGGAGTCTTCCTCAACCTCTCCCTCTATCCCCGGTGGATCAAGGCATGGGAGACGTCACCGGGCTGTACGTGTGTCGAACGCAGAGGTGCCGTCCGTTCGGCACTAGGATCTCCGGTGATTTGGATCACGACGAGTACGACTCCTTCAACCCTGTTCTCTTGAACGCTTCCGCTTAGAGATCTACAAGGGTATGTAGATGCACTCTCCTTCCCCTCGTTGCTGGTTTCTCCATAGATAGATCTTGGTGACACGTAGGAAAATTTTGAATTTCTGCTACGTTCCCCAACAGCTTGTGCTACTAACTCTATTACTTGTGAAGCATCCATTTTGAAGGACAATGTTGAGCTACGGGCTCAACTTGAGTTGCTATGTAGCAAATATGGGAAGTTGGAAGAAAATCATGTAAAGCTCACAAGCTCTCATGATGATCTTCTAGTATCCCATAATGTGCTAAAGATAGCTCATGAGGCTATGTCTAAGGTAACTTATAGTAAGTCGCATGTGGATACTAGCACTACTTCAAGTCAAAATGCTATCTTGGCATGTGCTAGTCCTTGTAATTCGTCTACTCATAACATTGGTACTTCTTGTGATGAATTACTCTCCTTGCCTTGTTGCTCTAATGATGAAGCTTATACTTCCTCTAGTACTTGCGTTGATACTAACCATGTAGAGGAAATTAAAGAGCTCAAGGCTCAAGTCACTTCTTTGAAGAAAGACTTGGAAAAGTGTCACGAAGGGAAGTCCACACTCAACAATATCTTGACTGTGCAAAAATCACCCAATGACAAAGGTGGACTTGGATTCAACTACAATAAGAATAAGTCCAAGAGAAACAAGAAGAAGGGCCAAGAACAAGTCAAGAATTCGGCCAAGATTATTTGCTTCAAGTGCAAAATTGAAGGGCATCATGTTAGATCTTGCCCATTGAAGAAGAAGCCCATTAATGACAAGCAACAAGGGAAGCGGCCACAAGTTCATTCTCATGCTCAACCTCAAGTTGAAGAAAGGCCTCTTCCCAAGAAGACTCAAGCTAATGCTTCTCAAGTTGAGAAATCAAGTGAGAAGAAAGTGAAGAGTAGACGTTGCTACATATGTCGTGAGCAAGGTCACATCACTTCTTCATGCACTAGTGGTAACTTATCCAACCCTATTATTATTGATGATATCTATTCTCTTGGGAAGGATAAGGTTGGCAATGTGTTTACCAAGTTTGTTTGTACTCAAAGTGTTGTCAAGAAAAGAACCATTTGGGTAGCCAAGACTATTGTGACTAACCTCTTAGGACCCAACTTGGTTGGGGACCACTGATACGTCTCCAACGTATCTATAATTTTTTATTGTTCAATGCTATTACATTAACCGTTTTGGATGTTTATGGGCTTTACTTTACACTTTTATATCATTTTTGGGACTAACCTACTAACCGGAGGCCCAACCCGAATTGTTGTTTTTTTGCCTATTTCAATGTTTCGAAGAAAAGGAATATCAAACGGAGTCCAAATGGAATGAAACCTTCGGGAGCAATCTTTTTGGAACAAACATGATCCAGAGGACTTGGAGTAGAAGTCCAGAAACAAAGGTGGCGGCCAGGAGGGTGCCCGGCACGCCCCCTACAGGTGGGCGCGCCCCCACCCTCGTGGGCCCCTCGAGCGTCCACCGACCTACTTCTTCCTCCTACATATACCCATGTACCCCGAAAACATCAGAAGCGACCACGAAAAACTATTTCCACCGCCGTAACCTTCTGTATCCACGAGATCCCATCTTGGAGCCTTCACCGGCGCTCTGCCGGAGGGGGAATCGACCATGGAGGGCCTCTACATCATCTCCAAGGCCTCTCCGATGAGTTGTGAGTAGTTTACCACAGACTTTCGGGTCCATAGTTATTAGATAGATGGCTTCTTCTCTCTCTTTGAATCTCAATACAAAGTTCTCCTCGATCTTCTTGGAGATCTATTCGATGTAACTCTTTTTGCAGTGAGTTTGTCGAGATCCGATGAATTGTGGGTTTATGATCAAGTTTATCTATGAGAAATATTTGAATCTCCTCTGAATTCTTTTATGTGTGATTAAGTTATCTTTGCAAGTCTCTTCGAATTATCAGTTTGGTTTGGCCTACTAGATTGATCTTTCTTGCAATGGGAGAAGTGCTTAGCTTTGGGTTCAATCTTGCGGTGTCCTTTCCTAGTGACAACAGGGGCAGCAAGGCACGTATTGTATTGTTGCCATCGAGGATAAAAAGATGGGTTTTATATCATATTGCATGAGTTTATCCCTCTACATCATGTCATCTTTCTTAGTGCGTTACTCTGTTCTTTATGAACTTAATACTCTAGATGCATGCTGGATAGCGGTTGATGTGTGGAGTAATAGTAGTAGATGCAGGCAGGAGTCGGTCTACTTATCACGGACGTGATGCCTATATACATGATCATGCCTAGATAATCTCATAATTATTCACTTTTCTATCAATTGCTCGACAGTAATTTGTTCACCCACCGTAATACTTATGCTATCTTGAGAGAAGCCACTAGTGAAACCTATGGCCCCCGGGTCTATCTTTTATCACATAAGCTTTCAATCTACTTTTATTTGCATCTTTACTTTTCCAATCTATATCATAAAATACCAAAAATATATTTATCTTATCATATTATCTCTATCAGATCTCACTTTCTCAAGTGGCCTTGAAGGGATTGACAACCCCTTTATTGTGTTGGTTGCGAGTTCTTGTTTGTTTGTGTAGGTGCGTGGGACTTTTGAGGAGCCTCCTACTAGATTGATACCTTGGATCTCAAAAACCGAGGGAAATACTTACACTACTATTGCTGCATCACCCTTTCCTCTTCAAGGAAAACCAACGCAAGCTCAAGACGTAGCAAGAAGGATTTCTAGCGCCGTTGCCGGGGAGGTCTTTGCTCAAGTCAAGACATACCAAGTACCCATCACAAACTCATCTCCCTTGCATTACATTATTTGCCATTTGCCTCTCGTTTTCCTCTCCCCCACTTCACCCATGCCGATTTATTCGCCCTCTCTTTCTCAATCTCCTCTCTCTTTCGCTTGCCTTTTTGTTTGCTTGTGTGCCTGTTTGCCCTTTGGCTTTGCCTAAGAACATCGACCTTCATCTTAGAAGGTTGGATGATATTGAATTAAACGTCAGGAGTTTTATGACTTTACAATTTGAGCATAATAGTTTCTTTATAAAAGAGCTTAAAGAACAAAAAAGCTTTATGGGGTTTATGAACAAAGAGCTTGATGATATGTCTAAGGAATTTTGCGGTTTGAACTCTCAAATTACTCGTCTTGAAAAATCAATAGCCCAAATTTCTGATAAGCAGTCCACCTTGGTCAATAAGATGGTTGCCAAACCAGAAGAGTTAGGGGAAAATAATGATGAAGATCTAAAAGTTATTGATGTGTCGCCTATTAAATCTTTGTTTTGCAATATGAATCTAAATAATGATGGGACTCGAGATGAGTCAACTTTAGTTAAAAGGCGTACCAATGATTCGGAGTTCTTAGATCTTGATGCTAAATTTGGCAAAAGTGGGATTGGAGAGGTCAAGACTTTAAATAGCATTGAACCCACTATCTTGGATTCCAAGGAATTTAATTATGATAATTGTTCTTTAGAAGATTGTATTTCCTTGTTGCAATCCGTTTTGAATTCTCCTCATGCTTATAGTCAAAATAAAGCCTTTACCAAACATATTGTTGATGCCTTGATGCAATCTTATGATGAAAAACTTAATTTGGAAGTTTCTATACCTAGAAAACTTTATGATGAGTGGGAACCTACTATAAAGATTAAAATTAAAGATCACGAGTGTTATGCTTTATGTGATTTGGGTGCTAGTGTTTCCACAATTCCGAAAACTTTATGTGATATTCTAGGTTTCCATGATCTTGATGATTGCTCTTTAAATTTGCACCTTGCGGATTCCACCATTAAAAAGCCTATGGGAAGGATCAATGATGTTCTTATTGTTGCAAATAGGAACTATGTGCCTGTAGATTTTATCATTCTTGACATAGATTGCAATCTTTCTTGTCCTATTATTCTCGGTAGACCTTTCCTTAGAACGATTGGTGCAATTATTGATATGAAGGAAGGGAATATTAGATTTCAATTTCCATTAAGGAAAGGCATGGAGCACTTTCCAAGAAAGAAAGTCAAATTACCTTATGAATCTATCATGTGAGCTACTTATGAATTGAGTGCTAAAGATGGCACTACTTAGATCTATCCTCGCTTTTATGCCTAGCTAGGGGCGTTAAACGATAGCGCTAGTTGGGAGGCAACCCAATTTTATCTTTGTTTTTGCTTCTGTTTAGTAATAAATGTTTCATCTACCTTCTGTTTAGATGTGTTTTTATGTTTTAATTAGTGTTTGTGCCAAGTAGAACCTGTAGGATAACCTATGGTGATAGTTAATTTGATTCTGCTGAAAAACAGAAACTTTGCGCACACGAAAATAATTTTAGTAATTCACAGAAACATGCTTTTGTGTTGATTATTTTTGCTGTATATCAATAGAAAATGTTTGCATGACTTCCTATTTTGGTAGGATGTTTAGAGTTCCAGAATTATTCCAGAGTTATAGATTGCTACAGACTGTTCTGTTTTTGACAGATTCTGTTTTTCGTGTGTTGTTTGCTTATTTTGATGCATCTATGGCTAGTATGTAGGGGTATGAACCATAGAGAAGTTGGAATAAAGTAGGTTTAACACCAGTATAAATAAAGAATGAGTTCATTACATTACCTTATGTGGTGGTTTTTCTTTCTTGCACTAACGGAGCTTATGAGATTTCCTGTTGAGTTTTGTGTTGTGAAATTTTCAAGTTTTGGGTAAAGATTTGATGGACTATGGAATAAGGAGTGGCAAGAGCCTAAGCTTGGGGATGCCCATGTCACCCCAAGATATTCAAGGATAACCAAAAGCCTAAGCTTGGGGATGCCCCGGAAGGCATCCCCTCTTTTGTCTTCGTCTATCGGTAACTTTACTTGGAGCTATATTTTTATTCGCTACATGATATGTGTTTTGCTTGGAGCGTCTTGTATGATATTAGTCTTTGATTTTTAATTTACCACAATCATCCTTGCTATACACACCTTTTGGGAGAAGCCCACTTGATTAGAATTTATTCGAATACACTATGTGCTTCACTTATATCTTTTGAGCTAGATAGTTTTGCTCTAGTACTTCACTTAAATCTTTTAGAGCACGGAGGTGGATTAATTTTGAAGAAATTGTTGATCTCTCATGCTTCACTTATATTATTTTGAGAGTCTCTTAGAACAGCATGGTATTTTCTATGGTTATAAAATTGGTCCTAGAATGATGGGCATCCAAGATTGGGTATAATAAAAACTATCATAGAAAGTGAATTGGATGCTATGATCAATTTGATACTTGATAATTGTTTTGAGATATAAAGGTGGTAATATTAGAGTCATGCTAGTTGGGTGATTCTGAATTTAAAGAATACTTGTGTTGAAGTTTGTGATTCCCGTAGCATGCACGTATGGTGAACCGCTTTGTGATGAAGTTGGTGCACAATTTCATTTATTGATTGTCTTCCTTATGAGTGGCGGTCGGGGACGAGTGATGGTCTTTTCCTACCAATCTATCCCCCTAGGAGCATGCGCGTAGTACTTTGCTTTCAATGGCTTGTAGATTTTTGCAATAAGTATATGAGTTCTTTATGACTAATGTTGAGTCCATGGATTATACGCACTCTCACCTTCCACCATTGCTAGCCTCTCTTGTGCCGTGCAACTTTCGCCGGTACCATACACCCACCTTATACCTTCCTCAAAATAGCCACCATACCTACCTATTATGGCATTTCCATAGCCATTCCGAGATATATTGCCATGCAACTTTCCATCGTTCCGTTTATATGACACGCATCATCATTGTCATATTGCTCTTTGCATGATCATGTAGTTGACATTGTATTTGTGGCAAGGCCACCTTGATAATTTTCATACATGTCACTCTTGATTCATTGCATATCCCGTTACACCGCCGGAGGCATTCATATAGAGTCATATTTTGTTTTAAGTATTGAGTTGTAATCTTGAGTTGTAAGTAAATAAAAGTGTGATGATCTTCATTATTAGAGCATTGTCCCAGTGAGGAAAGGATGATGGAGATTATGATTCCCCCACAAGTCGGGATGAGACTTCGGACTTTACAAAAAAAAGAGGCCAAAGAGCCCACCAAAGAAAAAAATGGGGGAGAAAAAAAAAGAGAAGAAAGGCCAAAAAAAGAAGAAGAGAAAGGCCCCAAAAAAGAAAAAAGAGAAAGAAAAAAAGAGAGAAAAAGAGAGAAGGGGCAATGTTACTATCCTTTTTACCACACTTGTGCTTCAAAGTAGCACCATGATCTTCATGATAGAGAGTCTCCCATGTTTTCACTTTCATATACTAGTGGGAATTTTCATTATAGAACTTGGCTTGTATATTCCAATGATGGGCTTCCTCAAAATGCCCTAGGTCTTCGTGAGCAAGCGAGTTGGATGCACACCCACTTAGTTTATTTTGTTGAGCTTTCATACATTTATAGCTCTAGTGCATCCGTTGCATGGCAATCCCTACTCACTCACATTGATATTTATTAATGGGCATCTCCATAGACCGTTGATATGCCTAGTTGATGTGAGACTATCTTCTCCTTTTTTGTCTTCTCCACAACCACCATTCTATTCCACATATAGTGATATGTCCATGGCTCACGCTCATGTATTGCGTGAAAGTTGAAAAAGTTTGAGATTACTAAAGTATGAAACAATTGCTTGGCTTGTCATTGGGGTTGTGCATGATTAAATACTTTGTGTGATGAAGATAGAGCAACAGCCAGACTAAATGATTTTGTAGGGATAACTTTCTTTAGCCATGTTATTTTAAGAAGACATGATTGCTTTGATTAGTGTACTTCAAGTATTACTATTTCTTATGTCAATATGAACTTTTATTTTGAATCATTTGGATCTTAACTTTCATGCCACAATAAAGAAAATTACATTGAGAATTATGCTAGGTAGCATTCCACATCAAAAATTCTGTTTTTATCATTTACCTACTCGAGGATGAGCAGGAATTAAGCTTGGGGATGCTTGATACGTGTCCAATGTTTCTATAATTTTTGATTGTTCCATGCTATTATATTACCCATTTTGGATGTTTATGGGCTTTACTTTACACTTTTATATCATTTTTGGGACTAACCTACTAACCGGAGGCCCAACTCGAATTGTTGTTTTTGCCTATTTCAGTGTTTGGAATAAAAGGAATATCAAACGGAGTCCAAACGGAATGAAACCTTCGGGAGCGATCTTTTTGGAACAAACGTGATCCAGAGGACTTGAAGTGGAAGTCAAGAAACAAAGGAGGCAGACACGAGGGTGCCCGGCGCGCCCCCTACAGGTGGGCGCGGCCCCCACCCTCGTGGGCCCCTCGGGCGTCCACCGACCTACTTCTTCCTCCTACATATACCCATGTACCTCGAAAACATCAGAAGTGACCACGAAAAACTATTTCCACCGTCGTAACCTTCTGTATCCGCGAGACCCATCTTGGAGCCTTCACGGGTGCTCCGCCGGAGGGGGAATCGACCGTGGAGGGCCTCTACATCATCTCCAAGGCCTCCTCGATGAGTTGTGAGTAGTTTACCACAAACCTTCGAGTCCATAGTTATTAGCTAGATGACTTCTTCTCTCTCTTTGAATCTCAATACAAAGTTCTCCTCGATCTTCTTGGAGATCTATTCGATGTAACTCTTTTTGTAGTGTGTTTGTCGAGATCTGATGAATTGTGGGTTTATGATCAAGTTTATCTATGAGAAATATTTGAATCTCCTCTGAATTCTTTTATGTGTGATTAAGTTATCTTTGCAAGTCTCTTTGAATTATTAGTTTGGTTTGGCCTACTAGATTAATCTTTCTTGCAATGGGAGAAGTGCTTAGCTTTGGGTTCAATCTTGCCGTGTCCTTTCCCAGTGACAGCAGGGGCAACAAGGCACGTATTGTATTGTTGCCATCGAGGATAAAAAGATGGGGTTTATATCATATTGCATGAGTTTATCCCTCTACATCATGTCATCTTTCTTAATGTGTTACTCTGTTCTTTATGAACTTAATACTCTAGATGCATGCTGGATAGCGGTCGATGTGTGGAGTAATAGTAGTAGATGCAGGCAGGAGTCGGTCTACTTGTCACGGACATGATGCCTATGTACATGATCATGCCTAGATAATCTCATAATTGTTCGCTTTTCTATCAATTGCTTGACAGTAATTTGTTCACCCACCGTAATACTTATGCTATCTTGAGATAAGCCACTAGTGAAACCTATGGCCTCCGGGTCTATCTTTTATCACATAAGCTTTCAATCTAATTTTATTTGCATCTTTACTTTTCCAATCTATATCATAAAATACCAAAAACATATTTATCTTATCATATTATCTCTATCAGATCTCACTTTCGCAAGTGGCTTTGAAGGGATTGACAACCCCTTTATTGCGTTGGTTGCGAGTTCTTGTTTGTTTGTGTAGGTGCGTCTGACTTTTGAGGAGCCTCCTGCTGGATTGATACCTTGGTTCTCAAAAACTGAGGTAAATACTTACGCTACTATTGCTGCATCACCCTTTCCTCTTCAAGGAAAACCAATGCAAGCTCAAGACGTAGCAACTACCAAGCTCAAACTTGATCAATAGTTGTTATTGGAGGGCATTGGAGACTTGGCTACATTATGAAGAATTTAGGGAACTTCATCATTCTTATTGCCTCAGGCCAAGTCAATTGGATTATCAAGTTTCTATCTTATATCCAATGTGCCTCCTTGTGGTAACTTGTACTTAAATTGTTTACATTGAAAGTTACTTGCCCCTTTGCATGTTTGGATTTTGTTCCTTGCATGTGTTTGTATATGTTGTGCTTCCAACTTGCTTATCTTGAGAAATCAAGTATGTGTGTGTTGGTTTGCATATCATGTACGTGTGTGTTGTTGATACGTCTCCGTCGTATCTACTTTTCCGAACACTTTTGCCCTTGTTTTGGACTCTAACTTGCATGATTTGAATGGAACTAACCTGGATTGACGCTGTTTTCAGCAGAACTGTCATGGTGTTATTTTTGTGCAGAAATAAAAGTTCTTGGAATGACATGAAATTCCACGGAGCAACTTTTAAGAATTAATAAAAACACTGGCGAAAGAATCAGCATCACGGGGCCCACACCCTATCCACGAGGGTGGGGGCGCGCCCCCTCCCCTAGGGCGCGCCCCCTGCCTCGTGGGGCCCCTGGACGTCCACTGACCTCAACTCCAACTCCATATATTGGCTTTTGCGGAGAAAAAAATCAAAGAGAAAGTTTCATCATGTTTTACGATACAGAGCCGCCGCCAATCCCTAATCTCCCTCGGGAGGGCTGATCTGGAGTCCGTTCGGGGCTCTGGAGAGGGGGATTCGTCGCTGTCGTCATCATCAACCATCCTCCATCACCAATTTCATGATGCTCACCGCCGTGCGTGAGTAATTTCATCGTAGGCTTGCTGGACGGTGATGGGTCGGATGAGATTTATCATGTAATCAAGTTTGTTTTGTTAGGGTTTGATCCCTAGTATCCACTATGTTATGAAATTGATGTTGATATGACTTTGCTATGCTTAATGCTTGTCACTAGCCTGAGTGCCATAATTTCACATCTAAACCTATTATGTTTTCATGAATATATGTGAGTTCTTGATCCTATCTTGCAAGTCTATAGTCACTTATTATGTGTTATGATCCGACAACCCCGAAGTGACAATAATCGGAATACTTCTCGGTGATGACCGTAGTTTGAGGAGTTCATGTATTCACTATGTGCTAATGCTTTGGTCCGGTTCTCTATTAAAAGGAGGCCTTAATATACCTTAGTTTCCACTAGGACCCCGCTGCCACGGGAGGGTAGGACAAAAGATGTCATGCAAGTTCTTTTCCATAAGCATGTATGACTATATTCAGAATACATGCGTACATTACATTGATGAACTGGAGCTAGTTCTGTGTCACCCTATGTTATAACTGTTACATGATGAACCGCATCCAACATAATTATCCATCATTGATCCAATGCCTACAAGCTTTTCACAATTGTGCTTTGCTTATTTACTTTACCGTTGCTACTATTACAATTACTACAAAACTGCTACTGTTACTTTTGCTACTGTTACCGTTACTTCCATACTACTTTGCTACTAAATAATTTGCTGCAGATACTAAGTTATCCAGGTGTGGTTGAATTGACAACTCAACTGCTAATACTTGAGAATATTCTTTGGCTCCCCTTGTGTCGAATTAATAAATTTGGGTTGAATACTCTATCCTCGAAAACTGTTGCGATCCCCTATACTTGTGGATTATCAAGACTATTTTCTGGCGCCGTTGCCTGGGAGCATAGCTCTATTCTTTGAGTCACTTGGGATTTATATCTGCTGATCACTATGCGGAACTTGAAAGATGAAAGAACTAAGATTTATCCCTCAACTACGAGGGGAGGTAAGGAACTGCCATCTAGCTCTCCACTAGATTCTCCTTCTGTTATGAGTAAGCTTGCGACACCTAAACCTGCTTCTGCCATTAATTCTGATATGTCACATGTTATTGATGATGCCACTTCTACTATGCATGATACTTATGACGAAACTATTTTTGTGATTGAAACTACTGTGCCATTAGGTGAATTTCTTGATGAACAACTTGCTAGGGTTAGAGAGAATGAAATTATTGAAGATAGTGATGATGAAGGTTCTCCCCCTAAATATGAATTACCTGTTGTTTCTGAGGGCTATGTTATGGATGAAGAAACTACTAGAGATATTCTTGCTTGCAATGATAGATCTGATCTTAAGAAGTTATTAGCTAAACTGAAACAGAAATCTCTGAATGCTAGAATGAAATATGACCCTACTTTTGCTACTTCACCTATCTTTGTTACTGATAAAGATTATGAATTATCTGTCGATCCTGAGATAATTACTTTGGTTGAATCTGATCCTTTTTATGGTAATGAATCTGAAACTGTTGTGGCACATCTTACTAAGTTGAATGATATAGCCACCCTGTTCACTAATGATGAGAAATCTCGCTATTATTATATCCTTAAGATATTTCTGTTCTCATTAAAGGGTGATGCTAAAAGTTGGTTTAATTCTCTTGATCCTAGTTGTGTGCATAGTCCCCAGGATATGATTTATTACTTCTCTACTAAATATTTCCCTGCTCATAAGAAACAAGCTACCTTGAGGGGAATATATAATTTTGTGCAAATTGAAGAAGAGAGTCTCCCACAAGCTTGGGGGATGCTTCTCCGGTTACTTAATGCTTTGCTGATCATCCTCTTAAGAAAAATGAAATACTTGATATCTTTTATAATGGACTAACTGATGCTTCCAAGGACCACTTGGATAGTTGTGCTGGTTGTTTTTCAGGGAACGAACAGTCGACCAAGCTGAATTGTTATTGAATAATATGTTGACTAATGAAAATAATTGGACTCTTCCTGAGCCAATTCCTAAGCCAACTCCGAACAAAAGGGGAGTTCTATTTCTCAGTCCTGAAGATATGCAAGAGGCATAGAAATCTATGAAAGAAAAAGGTATTAAAGCTGAAGATGTTAAGAATTTACCTCCTGTTGAAGAAATACATGGTCTTAATATACCACATATTGAATAAACACATGGTCTTGATAACCCGACACAGGTACTAAAGGTAAATTCTGTCTATAGATATGATAAAGTTGAAATCCCGTCTACCAAGTTTCCTAGCCAATGTTTGGATGAATTTGATGACTTTATGGCTAGATAAGAAAACTTCAATGCTTATGTTGGTAGAGAATTAAAGAGTAATGCTTACATGATTGGACGCTTGAGTGATTAAATGGCTAGAGTTAAAGGTGACCTTAAGCTCATTAGTAAATATGCTTCTAAGGCAACCACTCAAGCAGAACAAGTACTTAAAGCTCAAAGTGATTTGCTCAATGAATTAAATAATAAACATGATTTTGCTCTTATAGTGGCTACTAGAACTAGTAAAATGACTCAGGAACCTTTGTATCCTGAAGGCCGCCCTAAGAGAATTGAGCAAGATTCTCAGAGAAATAATATAGATGCACCTTGTCCTTCTAAAAAAGAAAAAGAAAAATGATAGGACTTTGCATGCTTCTAGTGAACCTGTTGTAGACACACCTGAGAATCCCAATGATATTTCTATTTCTGATGCTGAAACACAATCTGGTGATGAACATGAACCTAGTGATAATGTTAATGATAATGTTCATGTTGATGCTCAACCTAACAATAATAATGATGTAGAGATTGAACCTGCTATTGATCTTGATAACCCACAATCAAAGAATCAATGTTATGATAAGAGAGACTTTGTTGCTAGGAAGCAAGGTAAAGAGAGAGAGCCATGGGTTCAGAAACCCATGCCTTTTCCTCCTAAACCATCCAAGAAAAAAGATGATGAGGATTTTGAGCGCTTTGCTGAAATGATTAGACCTATCTTCTTACGTATGCGCTTAACTAATATGCTTAAAGTGATCCCTTATGGTAAATACATGAAGGATATTATTACAAATAAAAGAAAGATACCGGAAGCTGAAATCTCCATGATGCTTTCTAATTATACTTTTAAGGGTGGAATACCTAAGAAACTTGGAGATCCCGGAGTACCAACATACCTTGCTCCATTAAAAGAAACTATGTTAAAACTGCTTTATGTGATCTCGGAGCCGGTGTTAGTGTTATGCCTCTCTCTTTATATCATAGACTTGAATTTAATAAGTTGACACCTACTGAAATATCTTTGCAAATGGCTGATAAATCGACTGCTATACCTGTCGGTATTTGTGAGGATGTGCCTGTTGTGGTTGCAAACATTACTATTTTAACGAACTTTGTTATTCTTGATATTCCCGAGGACAATAGTATGTCGACTATCCTGGGTAGACCCTTTTTGAATACTGCAGGGGTTGTTATTGATTGCAACATAGGCAATGTCACTTTTCATGTTAATGGTAATGAGCATACTGTACACTTTCTGAGGAAACAACCTCAAGTTCATAGCATCAATTCTATTGGAAAAATTCCAACTATCATAATTGGAGGTTTTGAATTTCCTCTCCCTACTGTCAAGAAGAAATATGATATTCTTATTATTGGGGATGTGCATATCCCCGCTGAGGTAACCTAGTGTTATTCGAAATTTCTCCGGTTCCATGTTATTCGGAATGAGTTTATTAACAAGACTTAATCAACCTTGTTAGTGGATTCCTTTTGATGAGAATGAGATGGATGAAACTAGAAGGCGCAACCTTCTGTACCCTCCTTTTACTTTCTGTTATTTAGATTAAATGAAGTAAAAATAGTATTTTCTGTGTGTTATCTGAATTATCCATGCAATAAAAAATATCCCGAAAATAGAAGTTCCCCAAATGCCCTGCAAATTTAGTATGATTTTTTATGGAATATTTCTGAATATATGGCACTGAGAACACAGCAGGGGGAGCTGGCACCTAGCCACAAGGGTCCAGGGTGCGCCCCCTGCCTCGTGGGCCCATGGTGGCCCCCTCCACTTATTGCTGCACCCACACACTTCTTCTTCCTCCCAAAAAAATCACCATCCAGCTCAAGCACGAGTTCTAGCTCACTTTGCTGCCATTTTCGATCTCCTTGGTCAAAGTTCCATTCACAAAACTGCTTTGGGGGATTGTTCCTTGGTATGTGACTCCTCCAATGGTCCAATTAGTTTTTGTTCTAGTGCTTTATTCATTGCAAATTTTTGCTGCCTAGGTGACCCTGTCCTTGAGCTTGCATGTCAAATTTATGAGGTCCCAAGTAATTCTAATGCATGATATAGGCTCTAGGCACTTGTGGGAGTAGTTGCTATCAGTTTTGTTGAGTTTGATTCACTTTTATTTTGAGTTACTAAAAATTTCAGAAATTTTTCAGAGGAAGAAATATGTCCAGGAAAATGTACCAAGGTGGTTCTTCAAGAAAGAAAGGACCCAGGCTCGCAATGCGTGAACTGGACGATGAACCACCAAGGGAAGCTGACGTGCGGCCTTATGAATGGCCGTCAGAAGAGTTTATGGTTAATGCAAGCATCAAGGATGAATTTGGTGCATATATGCGGAATGCCGATCTTGAGGACTTCATGCAAGATAAGTGTCCTCAATACTACTATTTGACTGATTCATTCGTGAGAAGGTTTAAATTTACATCTTCGCGTAATTCTCCAACTGTCCTGTTTTATATTTATGATAAATAATATACCATGGACCTAGAGGATTTCACTACTGCTTGTAAACTCCCTTAGTGGGGCAGTGTTAATGAACCCCGTAAATTTGAATATAAAGACTTTCTTGCTAGTATCACTGTGGGAGAATATAGAGAAATAGCACAAACTACCATAGGGAGCATCCACTTTCCTGCTATACATTATTTTGCTCTCTTCATTGGTAGATGCATTAACGGTAAAGATGAAGCATGTCATATGTGTGTTCCTGATCTTTGTGTTCTCAAGAGTGCTGTATTAGGTGATAAACAATACAACTTGGGGGCAATTATCGCATGTAGGTTGCATAATAATGGTTTAGTTGGAGACTTGTTTGGAGGGATTTATGCGACCCATGTGGCTAGTTATCTTGGTATACCTCCACATGAATATGATAGGGAGTTGCCTCCTACTTATTTAGATTATAATGGCATGGTTAGTCATCATTTTCTTGAGAGGAATGAATAGTTCCTCCAGTATCGACTAATCTTTGACAGACGTCGCGTTGTCCATATTACTCTTCCTGCTCCTACCCTTTTTGATTATCAGGAAAAAAGAAGATATGTTATCACCAGGGAGGAGGAAACCGAGTACGAGAGGAGGATGGAGGCAGCTCGCCGCCATGCTGCAGCCCGAGAGGCAATGTCTGCTGCATCTCAGTACGACCCTAGTTACAACTTCAAATATCAGTCAGGCTACCTATGGCCATAGACCAACTTAGGCCAAAAGCCTAAGCTTGGGGGAGTACATTGTCGGTGTCAAATCCGGCATATCTCGTAGTAGGGGTCCTAAGCTAGGTGTCTTGGAGCGATGGTAACATGGACACGGGGTTTTACCCAGCTTCGGGCTCTCTCGAAGAGATAATACCCTACATGCTACTTTTGATTGTATTCATATGGGTGTAGTATAGAGTACATGTGTCTACCACGAGATTGTAGTAGTGAATATGAGATTGTCTATTGACTAGCCTGGCCTTGGTTTATATAAGACACCGGAGGCCTAGGGTTTAGGAGAGTCCTTGTCTTGGGTGCCAAGTCTTGTGGAGTCTTCCTTGTATGCGGCAGGGGTTGTACGAACTGGCCCACGAGTATACGGCCATGGGGGTCCTCGGCCTAATCCAACTGATCGGGTGACGACGTGGTGAGTGACCCCTAGTCTAGGACACCGTCAGTAGCCCCCTGAACCGGTTTTCAAGTTGGGGATGCTCCTTGATTCTTCCGAACTGTTCTTTATCTTCGGTCGTCGTTCTTGAAAACTGGTTCAACTAATCTTCCCATCTTCGATCTTGAGGATCCCCGGAGTGAATCCGAAGAGTTTACACGTCGGGTATCTGAGGAGCCCTTGAAGTCTTCGGCCTTTATCATTGCCTTGTTATTTTTATGCCACGTCTCAGGTTTGAAGTTGTTCCCGTGCGGAGGTGTCCTCTTGCATCCGAGCTCCAACGCCGGACTGATTCCGATGTATCTTTTGCAGCCGAGCACCAACGCTGGACCGCTTCTGAGCTCCAATGCTGGAATGTATCAGAGCTCCAACGCCGGAATGTATCCGAGCTCTAATGCCGGACTATGTCCGAGCTCCAATGCCAGACTGTATCTGAGCTCTAATGCCGGACTATGTCCGAGCTCCAACGCTGGACTGTATCCGAGGTGTCATAGATCACCTTGGTTCAAAAAAGTTGTAGGAGCCTAGCCGAGCTTAATGCCGGAAATGCCCTCTATGGAGCCAGCCACTTGCATCCGAGCTATATGCGAAATGCTTTCGAGGTGGATCAACACCTCCGCCATGGGCTGATTGTTTGCGGCTTTTATTTTCGATGCATGCAAATTTATTTGCTGTTAATATGTATAACCAGTAGCCCTCAAGGTGTGTGTCGGTCTAAAACCTGAGATGCACCTAAAGGATGACATAATACCGCTGATCCCAGTAGCCCCTGAGACTCAGGTTGATTCACAAAATCGGCCTGAGGATCAATTCCCAGCTCGGCAGCATACTTAGGAATAGAAACGCGGTGTGGAAAGTCCTCGAGACTCAAGTTTGGTGCGGCCGACCAACCTGAGGATAATAATCTCCTCGAAAACTATATTGCATTTTAAATTTTCTGCATTGGATTGTCAATGCAGTAGCCCCCGAGACACTGGTCGGGTGGCAACACCAGATCAGGGGATCGATGTGCCCTTTTAATATTTGTAAATAATAAGCCCGAAGCCCAGTAGCCCCCGAGCCTTAATGCGGGCACGGGAGGCCGAATTAAGGATTGATATCCATAGTAAAATCACAAATTATATGTAATGACTCTATATATCCAAGTACATTACGTCATTAATGCTCGGATCCGCATTGTACAAAACTTTGTTGACCGACCATCGGCTTCAACCTCCTCGGCCAGCAGCCGAGGAGTGTTTGTCCTACTTTATAAAGCCTTTATGAGGGCAAAGATTTACGGCAAACAAGCAATCCGCCCATACGGTTTTATAAACAAAGGTACGTAGAGAGACATGTTATATTATTGTTTAACATAAGAAACATCGTCCAAAGAAAATAGTCCTGCTATCGGTTCCTTTCTTTGGGTTGTCATGCTAAGCATGATCATGAAACCTCAGCTCCGATCAATGTGGGAGGAAAATACTGAGGATTTAGTTCGGGGAAAGCTTCCAAACTATGTGGTCTAAATGAACCCAAATTTTCACTTCCGTTGCAACCGTTTATAATCTGAAAGTGGCCCATCGTCGGCTTCTACCCCCCTTGTAGATGCTATGCAGGGTGTTTCCGTAATAACAAAACAACCCTTAGCTGACGTCTCGGTGCTCGAAGGCGGTTGTGTTGGCGGAAACAAGGTAATCACATATGCGGGCTTTATAACTTTCACTTAGTCATAGGAGCTTAAAGTTGGGAGGCCAGCAAGTAGCCCCCCGGTTAGTGTTCGGCGACAGCCGAGGTCAAGCCATAAACACTTCAGCCAATGTGATGAACGGCCCGTCATTTAATACAGTCATCGGACTGCTGACTAGTTTACGCCTATTGTGACAGTCAATTTTCGGCTTTCTCCACTAAGGTGCTTAACCATGCGAGCTGGAAGCACAATCGCAGTGGTTCTCCCTTTGCACACCTAGCCGAACAAAGCAGAACGTAGGAGGAAAGCACAGGAGCCGGGCAACCCAACTATTGACCGAAGACACAATTCAAAACTGATGCATATATAGCAATATCCGAGAATTTTGCCGAATCTCTAAAGGTGTCCGGCGTTGCACTGCGAGACTTATGCGGAAAACACACAAATAGTTGAAAAGTGCAATAGGATTGGAAAACCAAAAAACGTCAGTAGAAACTCGACGCTCGAACTAGATCAATTGTTCGGTGCCAATCAGAAAATTGGTCTTAGAAAAAATTGTGCTTCTGTCGTGCTTTAACATGACACACCCTATCTCAAGACTTCAAGCGGGTCAGCCTACGGCTTCAACCTCCTATCCCGAAGGCGGAGTACTTCTCGTTAGGCCAGTTTAGCAAACTTTATCGGCTTTGAGAGAGAAATTAGGCTCCTCGGCTATTGACCACAGACTCGCGTCGAAAAAAGGAGTGATAGAAAAAAGACTTTGCAACGACTAAGAAGAAGAACACTTATTATAAAACAACTCACATAAATTTAAGAGCCCCCGAGTAACTTGGGTAAAAGAATTTTATGTATAATGATTGTATGTACCGAAGTACTTATATCATATATGTGTTCACCCGAACTTTAAACGCGTCTTAACCGACCGTCGGCTTCTCCCTCTTCGACCAAGGGCCGAAAAGTGTTATGTACTCCACCTGTCGAGAATATCGACAGTGTTTCCGATAACCAGGCAATCAGGCCATAAGGCTGTAACAGACAAAGCGTGCTCAGGAAACTTATGCTATATTACTGACAAAGTGTAAGTGGCATCTTCTAAGAAAATAGTACCTCCACCGATACCTTTCTTCGGTTGCTCATTGTTACTTATGAGACTTGTGCAATAGATTTTTTGTACTCATGAGTTCCGTTGTGTGCCGACCATCATTGAAAACAATAAGAGCGCTAGCTTTCGGCTTCACCCAATCCGAGGTCCGAGGTCGGATGACCCGATCGTGACAATCGCAGAGGTGCTTCCATTACTTCCTAGCCGAACAATCGGGAACGTAGGGGTAAACACAGGAGCAAGGCAACCCAGCTTGCAAATTGCTTAAGTCAACATGGTGCATATTGTGGCATAATACACGAGCAAGGAACGAAGCCGTACAAGTATAATCATTTGCAAGAGGAAAGGCTTCATAAAGGAAGCCCCCAAGTAAACGGGGTATTTGAATTTGTGTGTCACAAACAAAGTTTGGACAAGAAAGTTTTTCACAAACAAATTTTTGCCAAAAGGGTATAATGCTTGGTCGAACCGAACAAAATTTAAAACAGAAAGTTTTTAAGCATGAAAGCGACTTAGCTGGTTAATGTGCTCGGTGTTGATGACGCGGTCTGAGTTTGATGCGGGACAAGGTTCCAGCCCCCTAGCCTATCCCGAGGAGGCGGAGCGAAGATCTTGGCACTCCGAAGTGGTGACATAGCACGGTCGATGTGGCGAGGCGAAACCCCCAGTCCGGCCGAGGCGACGAAGCAGGCCAACAGTATGAGGCCGAAGTCCTCGGAGTGGATTAATAAAGCAGTGCCGAAGCCCCTGGTTCAGCCGTGTTGACGCGGTAGATCGGCGGGGTGACATCAACGTGCCACGTCGGTACGGCGTGATGACAGCGCTGCCCGACCCAAATCCTCTATCTGCACGCATAAAATAGTGCGAAACAGAAGTAATAACAAAAAAAATTAAAAAATTAAAAACAATTCTTCTACTTAATTCATTTAAATGAAGTATGGCCTGAGCACCGAGGTCATCCGGGCAGAGTAGCGGTGCAGCACAAAGACGCGCATCGAGGTAACCGCACAACTTGGTCAGCGGAGGCGACGACGATGATGTCGGCTCGCCAATGGCGTGGCCGAGGCGAGGTTGATTATCTGCATGCATGAAGTAGCACAAGACAGATAATGATAATAAAATAAAAATTCTTTACAAAATTATTTATGCAAAATAAATTGCTAAAAAAGATGTGGCCTGGCGCGAGGCCAAAGTCGACACAGGGCGTCAGTGCGACGAGGTGACACAATCCGAATTCGCTGGGTCGCCCGAATTACGAACACGATGCGCATGACACTGATGGCATATTGGATCACCCTGAAACGACAGCCGCAGACCAGATTTGCAAAACCTGCAGCACTAAACAATTGTTGACGAGCAGAAAATACTCTTTATTATTAATATGCACAATGCGAATAACTAGAACAATTGCACCTGGTGGTTTATCCGACGACATCCATACTGATGGCGGACGAGATGATTATAGACTAGGACATCTTGGCCGGAGTGCCTCAAGACTGCCTCGAGTCGATAAGTATACAGAAAGGCCAATCTAAACGCAGAGGTTGATTTGACGGCATGATGATGTGACGGCGCGCAGACGTTGCGTGGGTCAGAGTACCACAAACAATGATGATGAGGCATCTGCGCTGATGTTGTAACAAAGTGACAGTACCTAGAGTAGGTCATCTCGTGCATGTTGTGTTCGTCGACCTGCGTTCAAAAATCCATGCTCCAAATTGCTAACAATTAGCATTAATATTAGTATATATGGAAAGTGCTTGAAGTGACAACTGGTTGAAGTATAATCCGGCTCCGCACTATAATAATTAAACAATAAAGAAGGCTCTTGACGGCCTTGGCCTTGGCCTTTGGCCCGATGTGTACCAGCCGCAGGGCCGCACCAAGGCGCTACGCATGGAGTGGAGGTCAAGTCGTCCGACGATGCACGGAACAAGACTGCCATTCTTTGATCCTGATTTTTAGGCGAGAGAAGAACCGATCCCGCATACCGCTCTAGAACACTAGTACTCAATTTAGTAGTACGTGCACTTTCCATTCAAAAGTAATGGAGGACTAGCATCAGCGCAAAATACTATATTAAAAGATAAAGAGAAGGAAAAAAGCCTCTGGTTCCCATGTTTGACTTTAGAGGCCATCACGTGGAGTAATTGTCCTTGCCATCATGATTCAGCAGAGGAGAAGCATCACCTGTAATTTTTATTCCTCGGGCCTTGTATACACTTCGCCCTTCCGATTGATCTCAGGCGAAGCTGATCGTGTGCATGTTGCTTGCTCCGACAGGTCCGCGGTGGAGACTGCGTCGAGCCTTGCTGAAAAGAAGGCTACAACAAAAACTGATCCTCGGATCAGGTTGTTCGCTCAACGACGTAGAAAAATTTCCACCGCTTGCAGATAAACCCTTGAACTGAATATAGTCCAAACCAGTAACAATAATTCGTAAAAAAAGATATATGATGCGGCATAGATCTAACTGAAAGTATAGCACCTGATTCAAGCCGCCGATGAAATTCTTGCCCATCAAACCATGTCGATCGCCTAGAAGGCTCTCAATGAAAGCACCAATGTCGGTGTCAAATCCGGCATATCTCGTAGTAGAGGTCCTAAGCTAGGCGTTTTGGAGCGATGGTAACATGGACACGTGGTTTTACCCAGCTTCGGGCTCTCTCGAAGAGATAATACCCTACATGCTGCTTTTGATTGTATTCATATGGGTGTAGTACAGAGTACATGTGTCTACCACGAGATTGTAGTAGTAAATATGAGATTGTCTATTGACTAGCCTGGCCTTGGTTTATATAAGACAAAGGAGGCTAGGGTTTAGGAGAGTCCTTGTCTTGGGCACCAAGTCTTGTGGAGTCTTCCTTGTATGCGGCAGGGGTTGTCCGAACTGGCCCACGAGTATACGGCCATGGGGGTCCTCGGCCCAATCCAATTGATCGGGAGACGACGTGGTGAGTACCCCCTAGTCCAGGACACCGTCATACGTATTTCTCACCAACATTACATTCATGTTCACACACTCATTGTAGTTGTCGGTGCTCATGCTTTTTCATTGTACTATCCATGCTAGTTTAATTTTTTTCTAGCTTTTTTCTTGTGTGTTTGACAAATCTTAAGAAAAACCAAAAATAATAGTTAGTTTACTTTCCATGCTTGTAGTGGTAATTAAAAGAAAACCCAAAAAGATTTCTCGTTCTTCTTTTGCTTGTTGGGAGCTTTCCCGTGTAAATAGTTTTATTTCTTTTTTTTCCTTTGGGGGTCGAGAGGGGAAGACCATAATTAAAATGTTTAGTGGCTCTCGTATGCATGATTGTTGATTTAACCAAGAGCCCATATTACCTTGTCTTCTCCCTTAAATTGAATGCTTGCAGATTCCAGCTTAGTCCAATGCACGTGCACTATTATTATTATACACATCATTCGGTCGTGCAAGTGAAAGGCAATAATGATGATATATGATGGACTGATTGAGATGAGAGAAGCTGGTATGAACTCGACCTCTCTTGTTTTTGTAAATATGATTAGTTCATCATTCCCGATTCAGCCTATTATGAATAAATATGTTTACAATGACAATTAGAGATTATAGTTGCTTATGCCATGTTTAATTAGCTAGGAGCTTATAATGGTTTACCTTGCGTGCCAACATGCTATTAAAATGGTTGTGATGTGGTATGATAGGATGGTATCCTCCTTTGAATGATTCGAGTGACTTGACTTGGCACATGTTCATGCATGTAGTTGAAACAAAATCAACATAGCCTTCACGATATTTATGTTCACGATGGATTATAACATACTCATGCTTGCACTCAGTGTTGATTAATTTTAATGCATCATCATGACTATTGTCGCTCTCTCAGTTGGTCGCTTCCCAGTCTCTTTCAAGCCTTCACCTATACTCTAAGCGGGAATACTGCATGTGCATCCAATCTTCATAACCCCAAAGTTATTCCATATAAGTCCACCATATCTTCCTATATGCGGTATTTACCTGCCGTTCCAAGTAAATTTGTATGTGCCAAACTCCAAACCTTCAAATGAAATTCTGTTTTGTATGCTCGAGCAGCTCATGTATCAACTAGGGCTGTCTGTATCTTCCATGCTAGGTGAGTAAACATGAGACCTAAGTGTTATTGTGAATATGGTTAGTTCATAATCTTTGCTGAAAACTTGAATGCTGGCTTTACATATTTGCAACAACAAGAGCAAATAGAGTTTGTAAAAGTTTTTCTTTATCACTTTCAGTTTGTCAACTGAATTGCTTGAGGATAATCAAAGGTTTAAGCTTGGGGGAGTTGATACATCTCCGTCGTATCTACTTTTCCAAACACTTTTCCCCTTGTTTTGGACTCTAACTTGCATGATTTGAATGGAACTAACCCGGACTGAGGCTGTTTTCAGCAGAACTGCCATGGTGTTATTTTTGTGCAGAAATAAAAGTTCTCGGAATGACCTGAAATCCACGGAGCAACTTTTCAGAATTAATAAAAAATACTGGCAAAAGAACCAGTGTTAGGGGGGCCACACCCTGTCCATGAGGGTGGGGGCGCGCCCCCTACCCTAGGGCGTGCCCCCTGCCTCGTGGGCCCCCTGGACGTCCACCGACCTCAACTCCAACTCCATATATTGGCTTTCGTGGAGAGAAAACTCAGAGAGAAAGTTTCATCGTGTTTTATGATACAGAGCCGCCGCCAAGCCCTAATCTCTCTCGGGAGGGCTGATCTGGAGTCCGTTCGGGGCTCCAGAGAGGGGGATTCGTCGCCGTCGTCATCATCAACCATCCTCCATCACCAATTTCATGATGCTTACCGCCGTGCGTGAGTAATTCCTTTGTAGGCTTGCTGGACAGTGATGGGTTGGATGAGATTTACCATGTAATCAAGTTAGTTTTGTTAGGGTTTGATCCCTAGTATCCACTATGTTCTGAGATTGATGTTGCTATGACTTTGCTATGCTTAATGCTTGTCACTAGGGCCCGAGTGCCATGATTTTAGATCTGAACCTATTATGTTTTCATGAATATATGTGTATTCTTGATCCTATCTTGCAAGTCTATACTCACCTATTATGTGTTATGATCCGACAAGCCCGAAGTGACAATAATCGGGATACTTCTCGGTGATGACCGTAGTTTCAGGAGTTCATGTATTCACTATGTGCTAATGCTTTGTTCCGGTTCTCTATTGAAAGGAGGCCTTAATATCCCTTAGTTTCCACTAGGACCCCGCTACCACGGGAGGGTAGGACAAAAGATGTCATGCAAGTTCTTTTCCATAAGCACGTATGAGTATATTCGGAATACATGCCTACATTACATTGATGAACTGGAGCTAGTTCTGTGTCACCCTATGTTATAACTGTTACATGATGAACCACATCCGACATAATTATCCATCACTGATCCAATGCCTACGAGCTTTTCACATATTGTGCTTTTCTTATTTACTTTACCGTTGCTACTGTTACAATTACTACAAAACTGCTATCTTTACTTTTGCTACTGTTACTGTTACTTCCATACTACTTTGCTACTAAATACTTTGCTGCAGATACTAAGTTATTCAGGTGTGGTTGAATTGACAACTCAACTGCTAATACTTGAGAATATTCTTTGGCTCCCCTTGTGTTAATCTATAAATTTGGGTTGAATACTCTACCCTCGAAAACTGTTGCGATCCCCTATACTTGTGGATTATCTCGTGCGTTGAGCCTTTATGCTTCTTGTTTGTATCCTAGTTGGCTTGTGTGAGAGATTAATGGAACATCCCATTTTGGGGGAGTGATGTGCTTTGGGCACCTCACAATCCTATTAATGTGTGTACATGAGGAATACCATCTAGTATTGATATTACAAGATTATCTAGTCGCTAGGTGGTATATCTCATGAGAAATTCAAATTCTAAAAAGTCCATTGACTATCTCTTGTTGGATCCTCTTATTGCCTCTTGTTAAGTTTTCTTTGGTATCACATTATGGGGGAGTAATATGCTATGTGCATATTACAAGCCTAGAAAATGTGTACATTTGAGATATTGTCACTTAGAGTTGATATTATTAATTATCTTGTTCCTAGGTTACATGTTAGCTCTACAAGTTGCAATTTGCTTGTGTTTGTTGTGAAGATGATGTTGGATATCCTTGTTATCTACCACCGGGAATTATTTCCAAATACTTCTTGTCTTTTGACAATTGGTACTCACTTATGTGTGGTAGAATTTATTGATCATCTTTACATTGGTTTTTGTTTTTATTTGCCTTATCTCTTGCGAAGGATTTTGTCAACTCCCGTTGTCTTCCATACCACTTGTGGATCTTGTTAATTTCTTGTTCTTGTCTAGTGTTTTCTAGATATAGTGAAAGTGGTGATCCCACCTTGTGCATTTTGTATTCTAATGCAATTCTCTATAATGCACAACTCGTGGGGGAGCTATCCTATTTTCTTTAGAACACTCTTCTTGTGATCCTTATCAAGTGTGTTTTGGTGGAAGGCAAGCCGTTCTTTTTGGTACTTGTGCCATCATGAAACTTTGTAGAGGGCATGGTTTGTTTGGAACCATCCTCTCTTTAAGGAGTTCGATATCCTTCTTTTTACGTGTTCTAATGGATATCTCATTCCTTGATGTATCTTTAATGATATCTTCCAAGTGATGATTTCTCCATTTGGTATCCTTTTTCACTTGGCTTTTCTTTTTCATTTGGTATCGATTCTTGAAAGTTTTGAGCATGCATATTTACTTCATGTATTTTCTTGGGCATGCTTTCTTTATTTGACCCAATATATAAGTGAAACTCCACCAAGTCTCAATTTGGATGAGATGTGCATGAAATTTATCTTAATATATATATATGTACTAGCAAAAGAGCCCGTGCGTTGCAACGGGAGAGAAAACATAACACACACTCTTAACCCAACAACCATCACCCAAGACCACAGTAGGTCCATCTTCTTTATTTTTACGAGGCATCATATTTGTGTTGCCGCTTATCCTCCTTTCTCACCCTCGCCAGCAATGGCCTCGGTGTTCACACAAAACAAAAAAAAATCGTGTTTGAATATGTTTAATCCTAAGGCATCTCTCTCTCCCTCTCTCCTCCCTCTCCCTCC
>NC_041389.1:93389874-93532655 GCF_002162155.2 Triticum dicoccoides | reverse complement strand
TCTCTCTCTCTCTTTCTCCCTCTCTCTCTCTCTCTCTCGCGCGCGCGCAATGAGAAATCTGTTGTTTTCCCCTGTGACATTTTTCAGACGTATGCATGTGTAGTTATCGATGTTTTCTTTTCCCTATATTGTTATAGTGGGGTGTTTATTTGCAATCCGGGTCGCCGCCGGTACGAAAGGAAAACGGTTCTTACGCTATAAATTATAAGTTTGCTCCCAAAACGATATTTTAAAAAATGTAACAGGTAAAACTAACATCATATTTAGATTCCACATATTTTTCTAATAAAATTTCATATATAATATGTTAAAATCGAAGTTACGGTTTAAAAGATACGGATAATTTAGAAAATCATTTATTTGACTTAAATATATTCCAAAATAATATTTAAAAATACTTAACAGGTGAAAATAATCTCATATTCATATTCTACATATTTTTCTAATCAAATTTCATATATAACATGCTCAAATCGGAGTTACGGTTTAAAAGATATGGATGATTTTAAAAAGCATTTGTTTGACTTAAATATGATCCGCGGATGAATTACCTAAAACATCAGGGGGGGTTTCGAAAAATGTAAAATAACGGTTCGGTTGTGACTTAAATCCGGACGGCGGGTTGATTTCAATAAGAGACAGGGACTTTTGTGTAAAATACGAAAATAAGGCTTCGTTTTAACTTAAAACAGGACTGCGGGTTGAATTCTCTGAAATAGAGGGACTTTTCTGAAAAAATGCCATGACGGATGAAAGAAACCCAATTTGCTTTATTATTAGGTAATATGTATATGCACATATGTATGTGGAGTTTGTCCTATGTATTGGTGTTTCTAAATCTTTGGTCCCAATGAGTTTGGGTACCGTTTAGTTTGTGTTGTTCTTCTAGGAACATTTGGAGATTCATTGGATGCTCGGCTCACTCACAAGGAAGGTGTTGTCACCATCAAGGTTGTCAGAATCGTGATTTTGA
Organism: Triticum dicoccoides; assembly: GCF_002162155.2. Lineage (NCBI taxonomy): Eukaryota > Viridiplantae > Streptophyta > Magnoliopsida > Poales > Poaceae > Triticum > Triticum dicoccoides. The sequence goes on along the minus strand of NC_041389.1, from coordinate 93,531,682 downwards.
ATCGGATCGGAGCTCTAATGGTAGGATCGCAAATCGTAGAATCTTCACTATCAGGATCGTAGAAACGTAGATTCTATGAACTAAAATCGTAGAATCATAGGGGTTAGTTTGGATTGTAAAGTCGTAGAATCGTATAACAGAATCGTGATTCTAACAACCTTGGTCACCATGTGCTTATTGGAGTCAAGCTAGGATGAACAATGAACTACTATCTACCTTCAATTGGTATCTACAACATCCTTCCAATGGTATCTCGGTAACCAGTACCATCATCTACTTCATGCACACATTTCTTGCATCAACCTTGTGTAGGTTGTATCATGGCATGTAATTCATTCTTTTTTGTGATACTTGTTTCCTTTCTCAAAGCATCCCAACAATGATCTCTTGTTTCTAGTTGTGATGTCTTTGATGCTCGTGTGGTTGGAACTCATTTATATACAATAAGACCATATCTAGCCATGTGCTATGCCTTCAAGAAAATATCTTATTGGTATATTTATGACTTCCTTGTGGATATCTTATATTCCTTCCTTTTTTTGTAACTTTTTTGTGTGTGCATCCTTCTTTGTGGATTGATATCATCATGATCTTCATCTACCTAGAATCTTATACACTTGAGAGAAGTTACATCTGTAGTTGATATCCTTATTCTTTCACGTCCACCTTTCCTTGGTGGTTATGTGAAAGGATTTATCTTGAGTGCGGATCTTATATTGTTGCATCTTGATGCACTCTGTTGTGGTGAAGATATTTTTTCTCTTGCTTGTCTTGATGAGGCTTTTGCCATTGGTATCCCTCCTCTTGACAAAGCTATCATTTTCTTTCTTCAGCATGGGTTGTCACAAGTGTTGGTTATTCATTTTTCATTTTTAGTGTGCTTGTGAACCCATTTTCTTGTTGTGTGTGTGTGTGGGAAGGATGTGCCTTGCACCTTGTATCTCATTTATCCAAGACTATGTTGATGCTTAATGCTCATCCTTATATTAGTCTTCTCAAGTGCTTTTCCATGACTCACACACATCTTTTTGGTTGAGCCTATTCTTAAGTTGCCTCTTTTACATGTTGTTCAACCATGTGTTTGTTGAAAGTGCTAGGCTTTGTTTCCTATATGCTAACTTGCACTTGTTGTAAGTTTCTATTGATTTTGGGGGAGCTATGATCCTATTTTGTTCAGTTTGTATCCAAATACAAATATTCTTATGTGTGCACAAATCATGGGGAGCTTCTCTAGTTTCTTTAGAACACTCCTTTGCTCATATCATAATATCTTTTTCATGTGGCTCATAGGAGCATTGGTCTTGTTAGTTCAATTGGTATCTTTTGATAGCTTGCTTCAATTGGTATCTTTTGATTACCTGATTGCTTGTTTCTGTCTTTGTTATGTCTTTGTGGCATATCATTCTTTAGCAATCTTTGGGCCTCACTATATTTTGTCTTCCTCCAAGTATTTACCTTTGGATATGTGTAGTGCATTTCACTCTCTTATTAAGAAATACACAATTTATGGAGGAACACAATTTATATTGGCCTTCTTAGCTTTTTGCCCATTTTGGCAATTGATGCCAATGGGGGAGAAGTTTCAGAGATTTTACGGAAAAGTTTAGAGAGTCATCTCTTCTTGCTTTGGTTTTGTTCCTAAGCTTTTGCATCTCATACACATGCATCATTGGTTGTTTCATTGCATGGTGATGCATAATTCCTTATATAAACTCTGTTTAAAGTGGTTGTCATCAATTACCAAAATGGGGGACATTGAAAGGACATGCGGTGCCCCCCATGTGTGGTTTTGGTAATTGATGACATTCTCTATGGACTAATGGTTTCATTGAGTTATATTTGAAGGATTTGTCCATAGGCTTTTCTTGAAGTCCATGTGTTAGTTTCAAGGAGTTTATGAGTTGACCAAGGTGCTATTAAGGAATTACCCAAAGATTTGTCATGTGAGTGTTGAGCTTATTGCAAGCATGTCTTGAAGAAGAAGATTGTGTGATCATCATGTCTACCTTCAAGACATCATCCAAATGTAGAGAGTTGTAAAGATTCAAGGTCAATCAAGACTTAGTCAAGAGTGAATCAAGTTGATCAACATACAAAGCGTACAAGATGTGCCGACGGATCAAGTGATCCTATCGTATGGTAAGCATTGTCCATTACACTTTGTGTACTAACCCATGGTCTTCGTGAGAGTTCTTTGTGGGGTTAGGTTGCGGTGTGCGCGTTCAAGTGATGCATCACGAAGAGATCAAGTGCTTGAAGATTGCCGTCCATTGTGGTGACAATGGACTTGTGAAAATGTGCCAAAGAGTGGCTCACCCATAGTGGAGTATGGGGGAGCAATCAACTAGTCTTCATCGAGCAAACACAATCAAGAAAGGTGGTCCAACTTGAGGGAGTCAAGATCGTCATCATCTAGCTCAAGTGGACTTCGTGAAATGCAAAGGTTTTCCCTTGATAGGTTTTATATTTTACCGGTATCATGGTGATAGTTTGTAGGCCGGATTATAGGATAGATAACTGTACTATCAAGGGGGGCTCTCAAGTGAGTAGCTTGATCGTATCGTTTGTCGAGAGCTCAAACCATTGCATCCTTGCATCATCTTTCTTGATTCTTATTTGTATTTTTTTTTGAGGTTTTAGATCTTGTGGTTATCTTCATGACAAGCTCTAGTACATCGAAAACGGATTTCATATGCTTCTTTTATCGCGTTTTCGGTGTTGGAGGTTTTACCGGTCTTTTTCAAGGAAGGGTTCTCACCATTTTTTCTTGGTACTTTTCTAATTTGCTTATTATTGATATTCTATCAAGATTGTGTTAGCCCATGTCGTTAGCTTCCCAACAAACTTGGTTTCATTGAATTCGGAGTTCGTTTGCAGAAGTTGTGGCAGTTTTGGTGTTCTGAAAAGGCTGCAGCGGTACTACCGCGGATTGGAGCGGATGCAATTTTTTACTACCGCTCCAGAGCGGTACTACCGCGGCTACTACATCGGTAATACTGCTCTGGACCAAAATCTCGTACTACGTCCAGCGGTGGTAGGCACGGATATATTTTTTTAGTACCGCTCGCAAGCAGTAGTACCGCTACCCTTTGAGGTAGTACTGCTACCCCTAGCGGTGTACTGTGAGGTCGAGCGGTAGTACCGCTTTGTGCGGGCTGTGAGCATAACGGTTGGATTTTTCCCCACCTATAAAAGGGGTTCTTCTTCCCCAATGGACCTCATCTCTTTAGCTCGTGTTCTTTCCCCATTGTTGACCTTCTTTGAGCTTTCTAACTCTCAATCCCTCCAATGATTCTTGCTAGTTCTTGAGGGAAAAGAGAGAGGAGATCTAGATCCATGTTTTCACCAATCACTTTCTCCTCTAAGTGAGGGGAACCCCTTGGATCTAGATCTTGGAGTTCTTGGTGTTCTCTTTCTTGTTCTTCCTCTCATTTTCTTCCCTAGCATTAGTTGCTTTGGTGGGATTTGGGAGAGAAGGACTTGGGCACTCCGTGTGCGCTTGCCATTGCATTTGGTGCATCGGTTTGAGTTCTCCACGGTGATATGTGGAAGTTACAAGTTGAGAAGCTTATTACTCTTGGGTGCTTGGTACTCTTGAGCTTGTTCCTCTTGGGTGCTTGGGCACCCTAGACGGTTGGTGGTGTTTGGAGCTCAATCATTGTGGTGTAAAGCTCCGAGCAAGCATCGGGGTCTCCAATTAGGTTGTGGAGATCGCCCTGAGCAATTTGACGGGTATCGGTGACCGCCCCCAAGGGTTGCCAAAGTGTACGGGTTCGGTGACCACCCCCAAGGGTTGCCACTCGTACGGGTTCGGTGACCGCCCTCAAGGGTCCCTTAGTGGAATCAAGACATATTGCATTGTGCGAGGGCATGAGTGAGGGAGTCCTGGATTAGGGGGTCCTTGGACAGCCGGACTATGTACTTATGCTGGACTGTTGGACTATGAAGATACAAGATTGAAGACTTTGTCTCGTGTCCGGGTGGGACTCTCCTTTGCATGGAAGGCAAGCTTGTCAGCTCGGATATGTAGATTTCCTTCCCTGTAACCGACTCTGTGTAACCCTAGCCCCCTCCGGTGTCTATATAAACCGGAGGGTTTAGTCCGTAGGACAACAACAATCATAATCATAGGCTAGCTTCTAGGGTTTAGCCTCTACGATCTCGTGGTAGATCAACTCTTGTAATACTCATATCATCAAGATCAATCAAGCAGGAAGTAGGGTATTACCTCCATAGAGAGGGCCCGAACCTGGGTAAACATTGTGTCCCCCGCCTCCTATTACCATTAGCCTTAGACGCACAGTCGGGACCCCCTACCTGAGATCCGCCGGTTTTGACACCGACATTGGTGCTTTCATTGAGAGTTCCACTGTGTCGTCACCATAAAGGCTTGATGGCTCCTTCGATCATCCACAATGGTGCAATCCAGGGTGAGGTTTTCCTCCCCAGACAGATCTTCGTATTCGGCGGCTTCGCACTGCGGGCCAACTTGCTTGGCCATCTGGAGCAGATCGATAGCTACGCCCCTGGCCATCAGGTCAGGTTTGGAAGCCTGAACTACATGGCCGACATCCGCGGAGACTTGATCTTCGACGGATTTGAGCCCATGACAGGTGCGGCGCATAGCCACGATGAGCATGGCTTAGATCTGCCTTCGGACGGTGTTCAGAACGCACCTGCAGCTGCCCTGGCCTTAGATCGGGAGCAGATCGCGCCATCCGAGGACGGGTGGATAGACCCCGTCACGGAGGCCGTGCACTCATCGGCGATAGAGCCGAACACAGACTTTGCCTCCAAGGAGATTTGTGTCTTTGGACCCTCGGACTCGTCTCCGACCAGGGGCTCCGAACCGCGTGCATCCGTGCCCATCGGACCTGACTGGGCACCGGTCGTGGAGTTTAGCTCCACGGATATCTTTCAGCACTCACCCTTGGGCGACGTGCTAAATTCATTAAAATCTCTCTCCCTGTCAAGAAACTTTTGGCCGAACTATGTCCGGCTTGAGTGGGAAGCGGACGGCGAAGAAATTCGTTCCCCACCCACCACCCACTTAATAGCCACTGTCGACGACTTAACCGACATGCTTGATTTCAACTCCGAAGACATCGACGGTAAGAATGACGATGCCGCAGAAGAACAAGAACCACCGCCAACAAGGCGCTGGACATCCACCTCATCATATGATATTGATACGTCTCCAACGTAAATACTTTTCCAAACACTTTTGCCCTTGTTTTGGACTCTAATTTGCATGATTTGAATGAAACTAACCCGGACTGACGCTATTTTCAGCAGAACTGCCATGGTGTTGTTTATTGTGCAGAAAACAAAAGTTCTCGGAATGACCTGAAAATCCAAGGAGATAACTTTTGGAAAATATAAAAAATACTGGCGAAAGAATCAAGGCCAGGGGGCAAACACCCTGTCCACGAGGGTAAGGGGCGCGCCCTCCCCCCTGGTCGCGCCCCCCTGTCTCGTGGGCCCCCTGATGCTCCACCGACCTCAACTCCAACTCAATATATTCCGTTTCACGGAGAAAAAAAATCAGAGAGAAAGTTTCATCGCGTTTTACGATACGGAGCCGCCGCCAAGCCCTAATCTCTCTCGGGAGGGATGATCTGCAGTCCGTTCGGGGCTCCGGAGAGGGGGATTCGTCACCGTTGTCATCATCAATCATCCTCCATCACCAACTTCATGATGCTCACTGCCGTGCGTGAGTAATTCCATCGTAGGCTTGCTGGACGGTGATGGGTTGGATGAGATTTACCATGTAATCAAGTTAGTTTTGTTAGGGTTTGATCCCTAGTATCCACTATGTTCTGAGATTGATGTTGCTATGACTTTGCTATGCTTAATGCTTGTCACTAGGGCCCGAGTGCCATGGTTTCAGATCCGAACCTATTATGTTTTCATGAATATATGTGAGTTCTTGATCCTATCTTGCAAGTCTATAGTCACCTATTATGTGTTATGATCCGACAACCCCGAAGTGACAATAATCGGGATACTTCTCGGTGATGACCGTAGTTTGAGGAGTTCATGTATTCACTATGTGCTAATGCTTTGTTCCGGTTCTCTATTAAAAGGAGGCCTTAATATCCCTTAGTTTCCACTAGGACCCCGCTACCACGGGAGGGTAGGACAAAAGATGTCATGCAAGTTCTTTTCCATAAGCACGTATGACTATATTCGGAATACATGCCTACATTACATTGATGAACTGGAGCTAGTTCTGTGTCACCCTATGTTATAGCTATTACATGAGGAATCACATCTGACATAATTATCCATCACTGATCCAATCCCTATGAGCTTTTCACATATTGTGCTTTGCTTATTTACCTTTCCGTTGCTACTGTTACAATTACTACAAAACTGCTATCTTTACTTTTGCTACTGTTACCATTACTATCATACTACTTGTTACTAAATACTTTGCTGCAGATACTAAGTTATCTAGGTGTGGTTGAATTGACAACTCAACTGCTAATACTTAAGAATATTCTTTGGCTCCCCTTGTGTCGAATCAATAAATTTGGGTTGAATACTCTACCCTCGAAAGTTGTTGCGATCCCCTACACTTGTGGGTTATCAAGACTAATTTCTGGCACCATTGCCGGGGAGCATAGCTCTATTCTTTGAGTCACTTGGGATTTATATCTGTTGATCACTATGAGGAACTTGAAAGACGATAGAACCAAGATTTTTTCCTCAACTATGAGGGGAGGTAAGGAACTGCCATCTAGCTATGCACTAGATTCTCCTTCTGTTTTGAGTAAGCTTGCGACACCTAAACCTACTACTGCTATGAATTTTGATATGTCGCATGTTATTGATGATGCCACTCTGCTATGCATGATACTTATGATGAAACTACTTCTCTGTGTGATACTACTTTGCCATTAGGTGAATTTTCTTGACGAACAACTTCCTAGGGTTAGAGAGAATGAAATTATTGAAGATGCTATTATTGATGATAGTGATGATGAAAGTTCTCCCCCTGATTATGAATTACCTGTTGTTCCTGAGGGTTATGTTATGAATGAGGAAGCTGCTAGAGCTATTTTTGCTTGCAAAGATAGATATGATCTTAAGAAGTTATTAGCTCAATGGAAGCAACAATCTCTTAATGCTAGAATGAAACCTGACCCCACTTTTGCTACTTCACCTATCTGTGTTACTTATAAGGATTATGAATTCTCTGTTGATCCTGAAAAAATTACTCTTGTTGAATCTGATCCTTTTTATGGCTATGAATCTGAAACTGTTGTGGCACATCTTACCAAGTTGAATGATATAGCCACCCTGTTTACTAATGATGAGAAGTCTTGCTATTATTATATCCTTAAGATATTTCCGTTCTCATTAAAGGGTGATGCTAAAACTTGGTTTAATTCTCTTGATCCTGGTTGTGTGCGTAGTCCCCAAGATATGATTTATTACTTCTCTGCTAAATATTTCCCTGCTCATAAGAAACAAGCTGCCTTGTGGGGAATATATATAATTTTGTGCAAATCAAAGAAGAGAGTCTCCCACAAGCTTGGGGGAGGCTTCTCCGGTTACTTAATGCTTTTCCTGATCATCCTCTTAAGAAAAATTAAATACTTGATATCTTTTATAATGGACTAACTGATGCTTCCAAGGACTACTTGGATAGTTGTGCTAGTTGTGTTTTCAGGGAAAGAACAGTCGACCAAGCTGAATTATTATTGAATAATATGTTGACTAATGAAAATAATTGACTCTTCCTGAGCCAATTCCTGAGGCAATTGAGCCAACTCCTGAGCCTATTCCTAAACCAACACCGAAGAAGAGGGGTGTTCTATTTCTCAGTCCTGAAGATATGCAAGAGGCAAAGAAATCAATGAAAGAAAAAGGTATTAAAGCTGAAGATGTTAAGAATTTACCTCCTATTGAAGAAATACATGGTCTTAATATACCGCATGTCGAAGAAACACATTGTCTTGATAACCCGACATAGGTAGTAAAGGTAAATTCTCTCTATAGATATGATAAAGTTGAAATCCCGTCTACTAAATTCCATAGCCCATGCTTAGATGAATTTGATGACTTTATGGCTAGACAAGAAAGTTTGAATGCCTATGTTGGTAGATAATTAAGAATAATGCTTTCGAGATAGGACGCTTGAGTGATTATATGGCTAGAGTTAAAGGTGAACTTAAACTTATTAGCAAATACGCTTCTATGGTTACCACTCAAGCTGAACAAGTACTTAAAGCTCAAAGTGATTTGCTCGATGAATTAAATAATAAACATGACTTTGCTGTTAGAGTGGCTACTAGAACTGGTAGAATGACTCAGGAACCTTTGTATCCTGAAGGCCACCCGGAAAGAATCGAGCAAGATTCTCAGAGAGACAACTTAGAAGTGCCTAGTTCTTCCAAAAAGATGAAAAAGAAAAATGATAGGACTTTTCATGCTTCTAGTGAGCCTGTTGTAGACACACCTGAGAATCCTAATGATATTTCCATTTCTGATGCTGAAACACAATCAGGTGATGAACATGAACCTAGTGATAATGTTAATAATAATGTTCATGTTGATGCTCAACCTAGCAATAACAATGAAGTAGAGGTTGAACCTGCTGTTGATCTTGATAACCCACAATCAAAGAATCAACGTTATGATAAGAGATATTTTGTTGCTAGGAAGCACGGTAAAGAAAGAGAACCATGGGTTCAGAAACCCATGCCCTTTCCTCCTAAACCATCCAAGACAAAGGATGATGAGGATTTTGAGCGCTTTGCTGAAATGATTAGACCTATCTTCTTTCGTATGTGCTTAACTGATATGCTTAAATTAAATCCTTATCCTAAGTACATGAAGGTTATCATTACAAATAAAAGAAAGATACCGGAAGCTGAAATTTCCACCATGCTTGCTAATTATACTTTTAAGGGTGGAATACCAAAGAAACTTGGAGACCCAGGGGTACCAACTATACCATGCTCCATTAAAAGAAACTATGTTAAAACTGCTTTATGTGATCTTGGAGCCGATGTTAGTGTTATGCCTCTCTATTTCTACGTGTTATGCCTCTCTATTTATATCGTAGACTTGAATTGAATAAGTTGACACCTACTGAAATATCTTTGCAAATGGCCGATAAATCAACCGCTATACCTGTCGGTATTTGTGAGGATGTGCCTGTTGTGGTTGCAAATGTCACTATCTTAACGGACTTTGTTATTCTTGATATTCCCGAGGACGATAGTATGTCGATTATCCTCGGTAGACCCTTTTTGAGTACTGTAGGGGCTGTTATTGATTGCAACAAAGGCAATGTCACTTTTCATGTTAATGGTAATGAGCATACGGTACACTTTCCGAGGAAACAATCTCAAGTTCATAGCATCAATTCTATTGGAAAAGTTCCAACTATCATTATTGGAGGTTTTGAATTTCCTCTTCCTACTATCAAGAAAAAGTATGATATTCTTATTGTTGGGGATGTTCATATCCCCGTTGAGGTAACCTAGTGTTATTCGAAATTTCTCCAGTTCCGTGTTATTCGGAATGAGTTTGTTAACAAGACTTGATCAACCTTGTTAGCGGATTCATTTTGATGATCATGAGATGGATGAAACTAGAAGGCACAACCTTTTGTACCCTCTTTTTACTTTCTGTTATTTAGAATAAATAAAGCAAAAATAGTTTTATCTGTCTGTTTTTTGAATTATCCGTGCAATAAAAAATATCCCTAAAATAAAAGTGCTCCAAATGCCCTGCAAATTTAGTATGATTTTCATGGATTATTTGAGGATTTTAGGCACTGAAAACACTGTAGGGGGGCAAGCACCTGGCCACGAGGGTGGAGGGCGCGCCCACACCCCCTGGGCGCGCCCCCCTGTCTCGTGGGCCCACGGTGGCCCCCCTCCACTTATTCCTGCACCCACACACTCCTTCTTCCCAAAAAATCACCATCCAGCACAAGCACGAGTTCTATCTCATTTTGCTGCAATTTTCGATCTCCTTGCTCAAAGCTCCATTCACAAAACTGCTTTGGGAGATTGTTGCTTGGTGTGTGACTCCTCCATTGATCCAATTAGTTTTTGTTCTAGTGCTTTATTCATTGCAAATTTTTGCTGCATAGGTGACCCTGTTCTTGAGCTTGCATGTCAAATTTATGAGGTCCCAAGTAATTCTAATGCATGATATAGGCTCTAGGCACTTGTAGGAGTAGTTGCTACCAATCTTGTTTAGTTTTATTCACTCTTATTTTGCAGTTATTAAATTTTTTAGAAATTTTTCAGAAAAAGAAATATGTCTAGGAGAATGTACCAAGGTGGTTCCTGAACAAAGAGAGGACCTAGGTATGCTATGCGTGATCAAGACGATGAACCACCAAGGGATGCCGAAGTGAGAGCGTGTGAGTGGCCATCAGATGAGTTTATGGTCAAAGCAGGCATCAAGGATGAATTTGATGCATATGTGTGTAATGCTGATCTTGAGGACTTCTTACAAGATAAGTGTCCTCGGTACTATCAATTGATTGAGTCATTCGTAAGAAGGTTTAAATATATATCTTCGCGTAATTCTCAGAGTGTCCTGTTTGATATTTATGATGAATCTTATACCATGGACTTAGAAGATTTTACAACTGCTTGCAAACCCCCGCAGTGGGGCAATGTTAATGACCCCACAAATCTGAATATAAAGACTTTCTAGCTAGTATTACGGTGGGAGAATTTAGGGATATAGCACAAGCGACCATAGGGAGCATTCATTTTCCTGCTATACACTATTTTGCTCTCTTCATTGGTAGATGCATTAATGGTAAAGATAAAGCATGTCACATGTGTGTGCCTGATCTTTGTGTCCTCAAGAGTGCTGTTAGGTAATAGAGATTACAACTTGGGGGCAATAGTTGCATGTAGGTTGCATAATAATGGTATGTCTGGAGATTTATTTGGAGGGATTTATGCGACCCGTGTTGCTAATTATCTTGGTATAGCCCCGCGAGAGGGGGATATGGAGTAGCTTCCTGCTTATTTAGATTATGACGCGATGGTCAAACATCGTTTTGTTCCGAGGAATGAAAAATTCCTCTAGTATCGACTAATCTTTGACAGACGTAGCTCTGTTCATGTTACTCTCCCTGCTCCTTCCCTTTTTGATTACCAGGCAAAACGAAGATATTTTGTTACCAGGGAGGAGGTAGCTGAACACAAGGGGAGAGCGGAGGCGGCTCGCCAACATGCCGCAGCTCAGGATGCATTTGCTGTTGCATCTCAGTACGACCCCAGTTATAACTACGGATATCAGCTAGGCTATCCTTGGCATTAGACCAACTTAGGCCAAAAGCCTAAGCTTGGGGGAGTACGTATTTCTCACCGACTTTACATTTATGCTCACACACCTATTCTAGTTGTCGGGCTCATACTATTTCATTGTATTATCCATGCTAGTTTATTTTTTTCTAGCTTTCTTCTTGTGTGTTTGATAAACCTTAAGAAAAACAAAAAAAATTAGTCAGTTTACTTTCTATGCTTGTAGTAGTAATTAAAATGAAAACCCAAAAAGATTTCTCGTTCTTCTTTTACTTGTTGGGAGCTTTCCCGTGTAAATAGGTTTATTTCTTTTCCTCTCCTTTGTGGGTCAAGAGTAGAAGACCGTATTGAAAATGTTTAGTGGCTCTCATATGCATGATTGTTGATTTAACTTAGAGCCCATATTACTTGTCTTCTCTCTTGGGTTGAATGCTTGCAGATTCTAGCTTAGTCCAATGCATGTGCACTATTATTATTATACACATCGTTCGGTCGTGCAAGTGAAAGGCAATAATGACGATATATGATGGACTGTTTGAGATGAGAAAAGCTGGTATGAACTCGACCTCTCTTGTTTTTGTAATTATGATGGGTTCATCGTTCCTGATTCAGCTTATTATGAAGTAAACATATTTGCAATGACATTTAGAGATTATAGTTGCTTGTGCCATGCTTAATTAGCTATGAGTTATAATGATTTACCTTGCGTGCCAACATGCTATTAAAATGATTATGATGTGGTATGATGGGATGGTATCCTCCTTTGAATAAATTGAGTGACTCAACTTGGCACATGTTCACGCATGTAGTTGAAACAAATCAACATAGCCTTCACGATATTTATGTTCATGGTGGATTATATCCTACTCATGCTTGTACTCAGTGTAAATTAATTTTAATGCATGTTCATGACTATTGTCGCTCTCTCAGTTGGTCACTTCCCTGTCTTTTGCTAGCCTTCACTTGTACTAAGCGGGAATACTGCTTGTGCATCCAAACTCCATAAACCCCAAAGTTATTCCATATGAGTCCACTATACCTTCCTATAAGTGGTATCTACCTACCGTTCCAAGTAAATTTGTATGTGCCAAACTCCAAACCTTCAAATGAAATTCTGTTTTGTATGCTCGGGCAGATCATGTTTCAACTAGGGTTGTCTGTATCTTCCATGCTAGGTGGGTTATTCTCAAGAGGAGTGGACTCCGCTCCTCATTCACGAGAAAATGGCTGGTAACCGGGATGCCTAGTCCCATGATCAAAAAGATCAAAGCAAATCAATATAATTAAACAAAACTCCCCCAGGGCTGTTGTTAGTTGGAGGCACTCGTTGTTTCGATCAAGCCATGGATTGATGCTTGTTGGTGGTGGGGGAGTATAAACTTTTACCATTCTGTTTGGGAACCGCCTATAATGTATGTAGTATGGAAGATATCGCCATCTCATAGTTGTTGCGTTGATAGTGAAAGTATGCCGCTCAAAATGTTATTCATCTCTATTTTAAAATTGAGCTCTGGCACCTCTACAAATCCCTGCTTCCCTCTGCGAAGGGCTTATCTATTTACTTTTATGTTGAGTCATCATCCCTCTTATTAAAAAGCACCCGCTGGAGAGCACACTGCCATTTGCATTCATTGTTATTAGTTTATATTGGGTATGACTTGACTGAATCTCTTTTACCATGAATTACAATGTTTAGTCAGTCCTTGATCTTTAAAGGTGCTTTGCATTTATGTTTTGCGGTCTCAGAAAGGGCTAGCGAGATACCATCTTGTTATATCATATTATGATTGTTTTGAGAAAGTGTTGTCATCCGAGTTTTATTATTATTGCTTGCTAGTTGACTATGCCATTGATATGAGTAAATGTGAGACCTAAGTGTTATTGTGAGTATGGTTAGTTCATAATCTTTGCTGAAAACTTGAATGCTGGCTTTACATATTTACAACAACAAGAACTAATAGAGTTTGTAAAAGTTTTTCTTTATCACTTTCAGTTTATCAACTGAATTGCTTGAGGACAAGCAAAGGTTTAAGCTTGGGGGAGTTGATACGTCTCCAACGTATCTACTTTTCCAAACACTTTTGCCCTTGGTTTGGACTCTAACTTGCATGATTTGAATGAAACTAACCCGGACTGACGCTGTTTTCAGCAGAACTGCCATGGTGTTGTTTATTGTGCAGAAAACAAAAGTTCTCGGAATGACCTGAAAATCCACGGAGATAACTTTTGGAAAATATAAAAAATACTGGAGAAAGAATCAAGGCCAGGGGGCAAACAGCCTGTCCACGAGGGTGGGGGTGCGCCCTCCCCCTGGGCGCGCCCCCCTATCTCGTGGTCCCCCTGATGCTCCACCGACTTGAACTCCAACTCCATATATTCCATTTTGAGGAGAAAAAAATCAAAGAGAAAGTTTCATCGCGTTTTACGATACGGAGCTGCCGCCAAGCCCTAATCTCTCTCGGGAGGGCTGATCTGGAGTTCGTTCAGGGCTCCCGAGAGGGGGATTCGTCACCGTCGTCATCATCAACCATCCTCCATCACTAATTTCATGATGCTCACCGCCGTGCGTGAGAAATTCCATCGTAGGCTTGCTGGACGGTGATGGATTGCATTGAGGATATAACTACTGAGTGCAAACCGCCCAGGAGGGGCCGGTTCACGCTCAACTATACTGAAGCCCATGAAGACAAAGAAGATGGCGCTATACTGATAAAGCTTAGAGGCCCGGAGCCCAAAGGCAGATTAGGGCCCGTAATGGTAACCCGCCATAGTTGTATAACTTGTACTGTAAGTTAGGGGAAAGGGAGAGATCGAGCCGGACACTTGTATGAGCCGGCCTCAGGAATCTGTATATCGGCCGGGCGTCAACCTATGTATATAAAGGGACGACCCGACGGCGGTTCAGGGACAAGGAACAACAACTCGAGACTCAGGCAAAGCGTATTCGCTCCCTGGTCATCGAAACCAAATCAATTCCATCACAACTAGATGTAGGCTTTTACCTTCATCGTAAGGGGCCGAACTAGTCTGAAACTCTCGTGTCCCTTGTCTGGTTTAACCCCTTCAAGATAATCTCGTTGCGATGGCTCCACGACTAAGTCCTTCCGTTAGGACATCTGACGTGATATTTCCACGAAAGTTGGCGCCCACCGTGGGGCTATCGCACGATGGTTTCGAGTTCTTGAAGGGCAGCTTTGAAGGACTCAAGGGGTACGCGGTTGGCCGGATGACCAAGACTCGTCGCGGCAAGCTCTACATCGACGACGCAGGATGGGGCCCCGAGGCCTGCTCAATCGAGTACGGGCGTCGGGTCCCCTTTGGCGGAATTCACGTTTTCATCGGCAAGATCGGTGAACCGGGCCCTGAGACGGACATCTCCACCGACCTCGTTGAAACGGCTCAGCGTGCGAGTCCTGCCCAGGTTCAGCCTGCCATGAAGCATGCGTTCGTAGGATTCATCCATGGTGCGGGTTACGAACCGGTGTCCGATGGTGAGACGGCTGTCTACTCAGATGGCGAGTCGTCCACTGGTGAAACCGAGTCGCTGTACCAATTGCAAGACGGCTGGATTGGGGGCTATTCCGATGGCAACAGTATTCCGGACCCCTTTGAACCGCCGAATCGGATTGCAGTTTTCATGGCCGGAACACAGCCCACCTTGCAATCTTCATCCACAGCACCAATGACGTCCGGGTCAGCAGTTGCGGTAGGAGGCCCAGCGTGCTGACAGGCTCAAGTCCTTTCCGGTTTGTTGGATGCCTGGGCGACCTTGTTAACCACGGCCGTCACTCGAGAGACACAGGATCAACATAATGCGGAGGTTACCAAGTTAAAGGACCATATAACACAGGCCAAGGAGGATCTGGCAACTGAGGAAGCTAGGATGGCTGAAGAACGAGCCGCTTTAGATGCCCAATCACAGCAGATCCAGGCGCAGAATTACCGGCTTATGTTGGATCAGAACGCGTCAAACGAAGTGCTACGAAGGAAATACCGGTCTTGTCTGCCACCGGTTTACGAAGGACTGAATCTCTTCAATACGCCGGGGGCTGGGCCGAGTAATCCGGGAGTAGTAAACCGGAGTGTGTCACCTGGGGCAGCTCCAGATCAACCACGGATAACGGACCCACCTCAACGAACGGATAACCGACCGCAATATGTATCAACACCACCAGGTCTTTTTTCTAGCCCTTTGGATAATATGATTGCTGCAGTATCTCGCCTGGCAGCTATTCTGATGGAGGGCGATTCACTGGCGGTGGTTGAGACGCGGCAGGCCAGGGATCTTCTTCAAACCGCTGTTGTGCAGCAGCAGGCTTATTCCTATAGTCGAGATCGAATTCATTCAACCCCCCGTCCGAGCAAAAGCTATAGCAGACACATAGATGAACCGGAGGTGTCCAACAGTGCACGGTGCCGTAATGCTCCTCAAGGGCCCAATTCGGTGCACGGTGGGGCGAATGCTCAGGATGTGGTGGATAATGGCAGAGCGCGAAGGGAGGCTGTATTAGCAGCACAGCACGCGGGTCATCGTCAACCCACCCCGGTTCAGCCAGCGGTGTCAGTAGAGCGAGGGACCGGGCTTGCCTTTAGCTCCTGGGGAGTGCCGTGTCTCATCCCGGCTCTCCGTAATGTGCGATTGCCCAAGGATTTCAAGGGTCCGCATAAGGTGCCTAATTATACCACCGATCAACCTCCTGAGGCATGGGTTGAAAGTTATGAGATGGCAATGGAGATGCTGGATGTGGATGAAGCGGCATGTGCAAAATACTTCACCATGATGTTAGAAGGGACAACCCGCACTTGGTTAAAGAGCCTGCCCGCCAACTCCATCGGGTCATGGGACCAATTGAAGGCCTAGTTTATAGCAAACTTCAAGGATACATGCAAATAGCCTATGTCCATTGTGGATCTAGATGCCTATGTCCAAGGAGGAAACGAGTCAACAACTCATTGGGTACGCCGGGTTTCAAAAGTCTTGCATTCGTCGGACCGCATTACGGCTGGCACGGCGATCCTAACATTGGAGCGTAATTGCCGGTTTAAGTCACTGAAGATGAAGTTGGGACGGCTCAAGCGCCACTGCAATGACATGGGAACGCTTATGGCAGCCTTGGTCAAGTATGCCGATTCTGATAATACCAAGGATACCGATTCTGATGAGGAGAAACCGAAGAAGGGAAAGAAGAACGGCGGTGCGAAGGGACAGCAGCACAACCAAGGGAACCATGGGAATAATGGTAAGCGCACAGCAGATAATTCAAATTTTGTGGCTAACACCAATATGCAGCGTCATAAGGGTAAACCGCCCAGCGCGGTGGAGGTATGAATCTAGAGCGTATGTTAAACCAGCCCTGCCCAAAGCACGGGACCAAGGAGGTTCCAGCAACACATATCTGGAAGGATTATTTCATTATGAAGGAGTTTAAAAACTCTGATCTCTTCCGGTATGATCAGCGTCCGTCAGGCGGTTCAGGTCCATGTTTTCATGGTGGCGACGGTTCAAATTCTGGATTTTAGAATAATCAGGGCAACCAGAATAACCAAGGTGGTAACAACCAACAGAATAATCAGGGGAATCAGCAGCAATCAGGTTTTCAAAGTCACCCAAAGCAGTTGAATGGCGGGCAGTATCATGTTTTCACCACTAGCTTGTGTAAGCGCGATCAGAAGCTTCACAAGAGGGCAGTTAATGCTGTTGAACCGGCAGTACCCCGTTACTTACGTTGGTCCGAGCAGCCCATTGTGTGGAGCGGAGAGGATCATCTGCCCCGGGTTGATAACCAGGTCACCTGGCTTTAGTGGTGGCGCCTCAGGTGGGAGGATATAAATTCACAAAGGTGCTCATGGATGGATGGAGCAGCATCAACATCCTGTATTATGAAACCTTCCGCCGCATGCGGTTGACGAATAAGAATCTTAAACCGTCGAACACTGTTTTTCATGGTGTAGTACCAGGTAAATCGGCATATCCAGTTGGCAAGATAGCTTTGGAAGTTCTGTTTGGTGATGAGCATGATTCCAGGTCGGAAACATTACCTTTGAAGTGGTGAAAATCCAGAGCCCATATCACGCCCTGTTTGGACGTCCGGCTTATGCAAAGTTCATGGCAAGGCCCTATTATATTTACTTACAGCTCAAGATGCCAGTTCATAAGGGGACCATCACGGTGCAAGGGAGTTGTAAGATCGCTTTGGACTGTGAAGAGGGTGATGCGGCTTATGCTGAGTCGGTTTGTGCAACAGAAGAGTTGAAGTTCTACAAGGACAATGTTGATCCGGCAGATATGACTCCTTTGAAAAAGCCCACCACAGAGCATGACCCGACCCTGCAGTTCAAACCGGCTGACGAGACTAAACTTGTTGATTTCGTTCCTGGTGATTCATCTAAACAGTTTAGTATCAGCACAAATCTGGATCCGAAATAGGAAAGGGCGCTCATCGAGTTCATCCGTGAGAACCGGGACATTTTTGCATGGAAGCCTTCTGACATGCCAGGTGTACCGAGGGAACTCGCTGAGCACACTCTCAATATTGATCCCAAGTTTAAACCGGTCAAGCAGTTTCTTCGCCGCTTCAACGAGGAACAACGCAAGGCCATTGGAGAGGAAGTAGCCCGGCTGTTGGCTGCTGGTTTTATCATTGAAGTTTTTCATCCGGAGTGGCTGGCTAATCCGGTGCTAGTGCTTAAAAATAATGGCACTTGGTGTATGTGTGTGGACTACACAGACTTGAACAAAGCTTGTCCGGTAGATCCTTTTGCTCTCCCGCGTATTGATCAGATCATCGATGCTACGGCGGGTTGCGAGCGTTTGGGTTTTTTGGATGCTTATTCTGGTTATCATCAGATCAAAATGGCAGTTAAGGACCAAGAGAAGACAGCTTTCATCACTCCCTTTGGAGCCTTCTTCTATATTTCTATGCCTTTTGGGCTCAAGAGTGCCCAGGCGACTTATCAGCACTGTGTGCAGAATTGTCTTCATACTCAGATTGGGCGCAATGTTCGTGCCTATGTGGATGACATTGTAGTAAAATCCAGGAAGAAGGAGACATTGATAGACGATCTCAAGGAGACCTTTGATAATCTTCGGGTTTATAAGATGATGCTCAATTCGGACAAGTGTGTTTTTGGTGTTCCGGCAGGCAAGCTCTTAGGATTTCTGGTGTCAAACAAAGGTATTGAGGCTAATCCGGGAAAAATCAAAGCGATCACATCCTTGGCTAAACCGGCTTGTATCAATGACGTCCAGCGTCTGGCGAGTCGAATTGCAGCCTTAAGTCGGTTTATCAGCCGCTTGGGAGAGAAGGCGATCCCTCTGTATCAGATGTTGAAGAAGACGGACAATTTTGTCTAGAGTGACACAGCCAATGCGGCGTTTGAGGATTTGAAGAGACAGTTGGTGGAACCGCCGGTTCTTGCTGCTCCGGTTGATAAGGAACCACTGTTATTATACGTGGTTGCTAATGCTCGGGCTGTCAGCGTAGCCATTGTGGTGGAACGCAAGGAGGCTGGGAAGGAATATCCGGTTCAAAGGCCGGTTTATTATATAAGTGAGGTGTTAATTGAGTCAAAGCAAAGATATCCACATTGGCAGAAGCTAGTGTATGGGGTTTTCATGGCTAGTCGGAAGCTTAAACAGTACTTTCAGGGCCATCCCATTACAGTGGTCAGTTCTGCTCCTTTGGGGGATATAATCCAGAATAGGGAGGCAACTGGCTGGGTTGCTAAGTGGGCTATTGAGCTTGGACCACACGGTTTGAAATACATGCCTCACACAGCCATCAAGTCTCAAGCTCTTGTGGATTTCATCAACGACTAGACAGAGTTGCAGGCACCAGAAGACAAACCGGACAGCACATACTGGACTATCCACTTTGATGGGTCCAGACAGTTAGAGGGTTCGGGGGCTGGAGTTGTCCTTACTTCCCCTCGAGGTGATAAAATTTGTTATGTTCTCCGCTTAATGTTTCCTTGTACTAACAATGCAGCTGAGTACGAGGCCTTACTCCACGGTCTCCGTGTGGCCAAGGAAATGAACTTAAGCCGGGTTCGATGCTTTGGAGATTCTGATCTGGTGGCTCAGCAAGTTTCTGGCACTTGGGATTCTAAAGATCCCCTCATGGCGGCTTACAGGCAAGAGGTGGACGTTGTGGCTGGTCACTTCAAAGGTTATCAGGTTGAGCACATTGATTAGCGCAAAAATGAAGCAGCAGATGCTTTAAGCCGGCTGGGGTCTCAGCATAAACCGGTGTCGCCCAATACCTTTCTGGATATCCTGCATAACCTGTCTGTAAAGATACCCACAGAGGAGGATTTGGCTATTCCGGATCCAGAGGCACAATTGGTTGCCGCTTTACACATAATTATGGATTGGACGGTTCCATATCTGGCGTATATGAACCGAGGCGAGTTACCAGAAGATGAAGTTCTGGCCAGACAGATAGTCCGGGGATCAAAGTCCATGGTTATTCACAATGGCGAGTTACACCGCTGCAATGTTTCAGGCATATTCCAACGTTGTGTTTCTCCTGAGGAGGGCCAAGACATCTTGCGTGAAATCCATGAAGGCGATTGCGGTCACCACGCTGGTTCAAAATCCCTAGTTGCTAAAGCTTTTCGTCATGGTTTTTACTGGTTGACGGCTCATGCCGATGCTGGGGACCTGGGAAAGCGGTGCGATGCTTGTCAGAAGTTTTCACGCCGAGCTCATATTCCGGCTCAAGAGCTACAGATGATTCCAATAACTTGGCCGTTTGCTACTTGGGGGCTTGATATGGTGGGTCCTTTTAAGCGGTCCAAGGATAAGAAGACCCACCTCTTGGTGGCGGTTGACAAATTTACTAAGTGGGTTGAAGCGGAGCGAGTAAGCAAGTGTGACGCAGCCACAGCGGTTCAATTCATCAAGAAGCTGATCTTCTGTTTTGGTTTTCCACACAACATCATCACAGATAATGGCACGAACCTTTCCAAAGGTGAGATGGAAGAATTTTGTCAACGGGAACACATTCGGCTTGATATAGCATCCGTGGCTCACCCCCAGTCTACTGGTTAAGCTGAGAGAGCTAATCAAGAAATCTTGACGAGTATCAAGCCCCGACTTATGGTTCCTTTGAAGCGGACGCCGGGGTGTTGGGTGGAAGAATTACCGTCTGTATTATGGAGCATAAACACCACCCCAAACCGATCTATGGGTTATACACCTTTCTTCATGGTTTACAGGGCAGAGGCAGTCCTCCCAAGTGATATTCGTCATGACTCGCCCAGGGTTGCCAACTATGTTGAAGCGGACAATGAGCAAGCACGCCAGGAAGCACTATACTTGTTAGATGAGAAGCGGGACATGGCTTTGGCTCTTTCGGCGGTTTATCAGCAAGACCTACGACGTTATCACAGCCGCCGGGTTAAAACAAGAACCTTTCAAGAAGGCGACTTAGTGCTCCGGCTCATCCAGGATCATACCGATATGCACAAGTTATCCCCACCTTGGTAAGGGCCCTTTGTGGTCAGCAAGAATCTGCACAACGAATCATACTACCTCATTGACGTTCGAGAGCACAAGGACTCACACAAGTCTGAGGAGGAGACCCGGCGGCCGTGGAACATAGCTCTCCTTCGGCCTTACTATACCTGAGCTATAGGATCCTCTTATGTACAAATTTCGACAATGTATATATTATGATCAATATAATAAACCGGCATCCTAGCTATAAGCAGGGCCTCTGACGTTTCCCCCAATATCTTTTGAGTACATGGGGGCTTCAGCTGACAAAGCGGAGTTCTACCTGTTAAACCGGCTATCACGCCACAATACAGCTTGGGAGCTTCACACCCAAGGGGCCAAAGAGAGTCTGGATGCTACACACAACTCAAACATAGGCACCCATTGAGCACAGTTCACAAAGTTACTTGGGGTCTCTTTGTGCACTGTAACAAAGAGTTTGAAAGGACCCTTGTAATATGCTATCAAGCACGGCTTGGAAGCCTGATGTATTCACCTAAAACCCCAGGTTAACCTGCCTTCATCAAGTAAGCCACTCCTATCCAGGTAATCCTGGCATGACCCGCCGAACGTTTGACAAGTCAATCTTATACAGACCCTGAACTTGTCAAAGTTAAAACGACGATTGGTTAGTTGGAGGCCCATCTTAAACGGCTTTGCAAAATGGTTTAACTCAGCGGCCTGGCTGTCACACCCTGATTTTCATGCCACAACACTTAAGCTAATAAATCATGATCAAATGTGGTTTGTCAAAAACTTTTGAGTGTTTTGGACCTTGGCTTGATTGGATTTTGTGTGTTGTTTGCAAGTGCTCTAAAAATCAAATAAATCCTCCAACTCCTATACTTCATCTCCTTGGTCCAAACTCTTGAACCAATGATCATGCCATGTGTATAGGACATAAAAATAATTTCTTACAAAAATAATATGGCCAAATAGTATTTTCAAAAATTAGTTTTCCAAAAAAACCCTGAATTGAGGTTTGCACTGCAAGTACCTAATTAAGGGCAGTAAAAAAATCTTTCCAAAAATATATTTGACTCCTATTAGATATAGGATACCCAAAAACCACAAAAATATAATTTTAAAAGTTATTTTCCTATTTTATTTAAAGGCTTTTTCTTTAGGCCATAAATGGTCTTTAATAGGTTAAAATTATTTAAAAGCTTCAAAAATATTTGAGAAAAATCAGGGAAACTCAGTGGACATATATTGTCCATATATAAGAGTTTCAACACATGGTCATGTTCAAATTATTGGTTAAACCCCTCAAAAACCCTTTTTGGATAATTCAAGCTTTTGAAATAATTACAAAGGAAATATTCCCCAACAATTCCAAGAAAATTCTAGCATGTCACATATGACATGTTTGATGATCTTGCCAAGTCTCATGTCATGGAGAACAGTATAACCCCATGAAACCCTCTCAAAACCACTTCTGTCTTTTTTCAAGTTTGAACAACTTTGCACTGTCAAACATGTCCAAATGCTCTCAAACTTGGTGCACATGCTCAAATGGTGTAATAATGCATCTAAACCAAATGGCACAAGTTGGAGAGAATGTTATCTTGATCAAAGTGCCCCAAAACCCTCTCTGTCCAGAACCAAATTTGAACAAGTTTACATTGGCAACTTTCTCATTTTGATCTCAACTTTTGTGGACATGTTCAGAACCTCAAATGATGACACTACACTACCAAAGTTACATTGGCCACTTCGCCCAAATGAGCTCAAACTTGATGAAACACCCTATTTCTATTGTCCATTTTGTCCTGTTAAGTCTCATGCCAAATGGAATCCTTTTCCTTGCCCAAACAAGCAACAAACACCTTCTGCAAAATTTCCAAAACCACCTCTTTGACCAGTTCCACTAATCTCCATGACCCTATCTTTTTACCACAGCCGCCCCAGGTCACCTCCTACCTCCAGTAACTCTCCTCCTTCAACAGCTCAATTATTTGGGGGTAAAACCCATCTCTTTCTCTCTCTGTTTACTCATGGCAACTCCTCCTCTCTCTCTCATTTCTATATGCAGCGCCCCCACCTAACTCCTGACCACTCCAGAGCATGCAAGGAAGCTCCAGGACACAAGTGGACATGCCCCTGACCTTTTAAAATGGCCATGCCGGCCATATGCATGCTCTGGAGCGCGCTACACTGCGCCCTTGCACTATAGCTGCTATTTGCCCGATGCCTCCGACCACCTCGGGCCTTCCTAGCGCGCCCGACGATGCGCCTCGACGTCTGCGACACGCCACACCTCTGTCCCCCTCTTCCTTCTCCCTCCTGTTGCCTCCTTTCGCACGCGCACTGACAGCCCGAGGGCTCCAATGGCCTAGATCACACGCGCAATGCTCTGGCCCTTCCCTGCTCCTTCTCTCCCTTCCCCTGGCCGTAGACCATATCTACAAACGCCCCGGACATGCACACACGAGCCCCCATGACCCCTAGCAACGGCAACGACCTCGCCAACACACTCGTCCATGGTGCACCGTCACCCCGCCTTAAACGACCATCCCGAGCCCCTCCTTTGGGCACCATTCGCTCTCTCTTCCCCTCCCCCCCCAGCGACCTCCTAGAGCATCCAGATCCTCTTCCCGTGCCTCCCTTCTCCTCCTACCACCGCACGGCCGCCGCTTCGGCTCGCTCAAATTCGAGCAATGCCGAGCTCACCTCCCTCCCTTTCCTCCATACAAAGACTCCCCGTGGTCCGGCGAACCGTCGCGGGGATGCTCGAACGCCGAGAGCCACGGATGGCCGACAACCTCCCTCTCCGCCTTCAAAGTTGCGATCACCTCGGCCCCCTCCGGCGGCCGTGACCTGCACCAGCGGATGCGCCACTCCGCGCTGAGCTCGCCCATAGGCGGAGCGCCGCGGGAGACGGCCGGAGGCGCCGGCTATCGCCGAACAAGCGCCGGCATGCGCTCTGCCTCCCCTGCTCTGCCTCGAGCAGGAGGTAGAGGACGACCGCCCCGCCAGCTAGCATGGGGGCCCGCCCGTCAGCGGCAGAGGCGACCGAGCCGGCCCACCAGTTGGGTTAAGTGGAAACGGCTTCGGGTCGATCCGCTTGCCCCGCTGGGTGGCGTCCTCCTGCAGTGCGCCTTCGGCGTCACCTCCTCCCTCGCGCAGCTGAGCCACTGGGCCGAGCCCAGTAGGCGTTGTTTAGCAGGGCTTCGCCCAGTGCGCTTTATAAGGTTGACTCCCTTTCTTCCTTTTTCTTTTCATAAATATTGTAAAATTCCTAAATAATTCAAATAGACTCCAAATTTGATGATTCTAATTTCTATAAGTTAATAAATTCCCGATCTATCACATGGTGCAATTTGCACATTTTTCCATAAAGATTTTCTTCACAAACATTTATCAAATCCCATTTTTTCATTTCTGTCATAAACTTTAGAAAGTCAGAGAGGGCTCAAATTTGATCCAAATGCCATGATTCAAATTTCCAGATGCTTCTAAGTTCATAACTTAGTTTATGAACATTTTTCTTAATACTTTTTGTGCCACACAATATAATGAGCCATTTCTTCATAATTGTCAACTTTGCCAATTCATAGGGAATTCATTTGAACTCCAAATCCAGTGAAACCAACTACTAGATGCTTCTAAAATCATGGTTTGTTAAATGGGTGCCTTTGCTAATTTTTCAAAAATATATTTCTGTACACTTCTTGCAAATCCATAAACCCCTTGATTCCATCATATCAAAATGTTCAGAAACATCCACTGAACCAATTCCAATGAAACCACTCTGGTTATTTTTCATATAACCAGAGATGCCCTAGAAAAGTCAAATTAATATTTTTTAGAGCACTTTTATTTTCTGCCTTGTTGTGTTGCTTATTATGGTTGCTTTCGAAGATAGTTGACGAAGTAGATGAAATGCTCGGAGTTGGACCAGAGATATTTGAAGACCTCGAAGACTTTGTTAAAATAGGCAAGCAGCCCTTTGACCATATCTACGAAACCCTTTTTATGCATGTCATATAGCACTTTTATTGCTTGCATCGGAGACCTGATGATGAGGTGACCACATGGGGTGGTTTGCCACCATTACTTCCTCATTGATACTTGCATGGTGCATGACCCTACCTCCTTATGAGGCTTATGCCGGTGGTAATAGATAGGATGCTAAAGTAGAGGCTACACAAAAAGGGATGGGTATATGCATGGTGATGGAGACAAAGTGTTTTCAATAGACTTCTCGAAAACCCCGTCGGGTGCCACTTATGCCCAAGGGAGATAATGATATGGGTAACCACTTGATGACGAAGTGGTGTACCGAGGCAAGTGTTTGAGTTGTTTTCGAAAATGGATTAGATTTAAGATTTGTCGACTGTCCCAACCTTACATGCGCAACCACTCTACCCTTGTATGGGAAAGGGCATTATTGATTACCTAGGCCGATACTAGCTTGGAGCCCGCATTACTAGTGACGGGGGAGGGTTGGTGCTCTCTCTCGGGACGGGGTCGTGCCAGGTAGGGCGGCCATGATTGTTTTCACAGGGCACCGGATACACCGTTGTGTCCCCTCTCGGATGTTACGATCTCGAGTGAGTCTCGTATTATGTACATTGTGAGGATATGGAACAACGAGTGGACTCCTTGTTAGTGTCGTCTAGGGAAAGATAGTGATCGGGTGCTTACCCCGGGTACTTGAGGTATCGCGGGTCGTGGATGTCACGTAAGTTCCCCGGATCTTGTGGGTAAAGTGTGCAACCTCTGCAGAGTGTAAAACTATTCGAATAGCCATGTCCACGGTCAAGGACAGTTGGGTGGTGCTGCTTAAACTACGTCCAGAGTTTTACAAACTGCCTGTGTGTGTGTGTGTGTGTGTTGATAAAACTATTTGGGTTAAGTCAGATGGCTTGACACGATGATCAAGTTGGATTGGTGTCCAACTTCGGTTATGTTGATATATGTAACTTGTTCATACAGACATCTGTACTCTCATGATGCATACTTTACAGGTTGATAGATCATGTCATTGCACTCAAAACTAGCTTTCTGCAAACTACCTACTTAGTGCTATATCATTGCATTATTGTGCCTTGTTCCAATCATGGGTTGCTTGCGAGTACATTCAAAGTACTCATTGGCTTGCCACTGGTTATTTTATTGGCCAGGCATGAAAGGCAAGATATATTGAAGAGTTCTTTGGTGACGATTGTGCGAGCTAGGACGCTCTCCCAGTCAGAATGCATGTAGGGTTAAGGAAGATGGCATGGGTTCAAGTTAACGAAGATTTCCGATGCGATGATATATTCAAGACTTGACCATAATGGTCACAATTGGTGTAAAACGGTATGTATGGATGTAAGACTCTTGTTATTCAGCTTTTGTGTGTTCAGTGAGCATTGATCTCTAGGATCACTGTACACATGCATTCGGTGATCACGACTTATGAGTCGGGGTCCCCACACTGGCAGCCCATGAAAAGCCTCGAATTTGGGCCTGGTAGCCCTTGAAAAGGCTCGACTACATGGTTTTATTTGCTTTTGTCAAGTTTTTTATCCTTTAATAACATTTTATGTTGAACCGGTGTCTATGGACCCGGCATGGCTATTAGTCATCCTAATAACCCGGTGTTTATTAACCCGGCTTGGCTTTCAGCTACTAGTTGTCAAACCATATTCATTATTAAACCGTGTTTCATAACCCGGTCTAGCTTTGACTATAAGTCACCAGTATGATCATCCAGTGTTCATCGTAACCCGGTATGACTTATTACACACCAGCACTGCATGGTGGGAGTTGTCAAAACTCAAAGAGTTGGGTTTTCACCCTTACTACAATCAGGTTGGTAAACCAACAACATAATCTCATATCATAGGTATGATTTATTATTCTTACAACCTTGGTTATCTACCAGGTTTTGTATTGGGCATTATGACCCGTCCGACGGTAAACCGCCAGGACAGATCTTTTTTATGCAGAAACAAGGATTGCACAAAGTTATCAAGATATATGAGCAAGCACAGCAAATATCATGGCGGATCAAACAAAGTCATGTATCAGTGCACGATGATAGCAGATCAAAGTATTTCAACTAGCCTATTACAAGGCGCTTTGAGGCCCAAAAATAATGATTGTTCCTTACACAAAACACAGTCTGTGCAAATTAACCCAGTTGCCGGATTAAGACTCATCGCTAGGTTGACGTGAGGTTGATGGATCTTCTGGCGTCGGTTCAACCTCCTCCTCCCCACCCAGTGGCTGGAAGTCAACGGTGGCCCAGTCAATTCGGGTTAAAGCTTGAAAGACAACATCTTCACTTATAAGATTGGTCGGTTCAACGTCAGGGGCATAAGTGTGCTTACGAATTGGCGGGATAAGATTCTGCACTTCTTTCACAGCAGTGTCAACTCGATGGTTGTTGGCATCATAGAAGGACCGATGAGCAGACAAGTTCACCTCCTCAGCCAATTGACTTGCCAGCGGACACATCTCCTTTGTCAGGGCTTTGAGGGCTTCATTATCAAATTATGATCCGTTTTCTTGTTCACCCGGATAGCCCTTGGCAATATCAACTGGATCCAGGTCAGCTATCCATGATTTGGCCCGAGTAAGTGCTAACAAAGCGCCAGCCCTGGCAGCAGATCGCTTCATTTCTTCTATCTGCGCCGGTGTCATCTACAATTTGGCCAGTGTATCCTTGATCAACGTTGGTGCTGGTTTGTTATATGAGGCCGCACAGATAACTCGTTGAGCACCGATGTATAGTTGCTCTATCAACATATATACTGCTTTCAGCTTCATCCGCATGTCCGAGCCCAGATGAGCAATCCGGCTACCTGTAACTGTTTAAGAATTTTCTGTTAAAACGGCAATTTCAAAGATGGTTATTCAAACTCTTTACACCAAGTACTTACCAAATATCACAGAGGTCATAGCATTTACTTGATGCTTTAACCCAGTTAGCTCTTCTGCTACTGGTTTAAGAGCTGCCTCAACGTCTTCAGCCCGCTTCAAGAAAGCAGCCCTTTCAGTTTCCCAATTGGCACGTTCATTCTTAAAGTCATTCTTCAGTTGCTCCATGGCAGTTAAAGTGCCCTTCAGTTCGTCTGTGGCTTTGGAAGCTTCGGTTTGCTGCGACTTGATATTCTCTTGCAGATCGGTAATTTGGGATTCTTTGTTGCTTATCTCAACCTACAACAGACAGATGATGAAGATGTTAATATTTTTCTCAAAGTCCCAAGCATATAACCAGTTATACACTTGGCACTTGGGGGCTCATGCAGATTGCTTCTTTCCTGCTGATTGTGTAAAAGTCCCAAGGCTCAATACAAGTATTCATCTTGGCACTTGGGGGCTAATGTGTATTTGATCAACAAATCAAAGGCAAAGGCATTGGAAAAAGGACAGTTTGAAATATGAAGTCCCGGTTCATCTTGATAAGATAAACCGGCCCTTGAGGGCTACTCAGTTGAAGTGTTCTTTATCTCAAAGTCCTGGTTTATCTACAAGAGACAAACCGGCCCTTGGGGGCTACAATGGAGTTGATATACAGAACAAGAAAGTTTAAAGTGATTTGGAAGATTACCTCATAGCGCTCCTTCATCATGTTCACCAAATCGGCCTCATAATCTCGGCTTGTCTATAGGCGGTTTAGGAATCCGGAATGGAGCTCTTGAGCAGAAAGATTAACGTAGCTGGACAAATCGGTTTTCCCTTTCCCCTTGCCCATCGCAGCAAATTCCTCCTTGGCAGTATGCTTTGATAAGGCAACTGGGTTGCCAGGGACAGTGTGACCAGTACCAGTGATAACAACATCATCATCGCCACCTTTTGATGGGCTTGGCGAATTGAAGTATCCCTGGTTGGGCTTGGCAAATCTTCGTCCTTGGCTGGACTTGGAGGATCAGCATGAGGACTAGTCGGGTTAACTTCTCGTGGATCAACATAGGTATCCTGACCCTGGGGTACAGGATCATCCATAGCGATGTCAGCATCTCCACCAGCGCCTTCTGAAGTCCTGTCCGGGTCAACCTCCTCAGTGGGGACATTGGTTTTTGCTTTCTTGCTCAGTCGGGCTTTGGCCCTGTAATATTAAAACAGAGGTTAGTTGGTAAACCGGTGCAAGAAAACAAAGCTAAAAGACAGTATACTTACCAGGGACAGTCTTGAGGGGAGGCATTTGGGTGGTTGATGAATGGCCAGATGAAGAATTAGAAGTTACCTGATAATTTGAATCGGACGGATTAAGTGGGTATCGGAAGCAACCCGCCAAGGGATAAGGTTTATTAAAAGAGCAAGAGACCTCTGGACGACACTTCCGGTTTGGGGTGTCTGGTAAACCGGAGGAAGTGACTTGCTGGCCACTTTGTCGGATTCTGCGACGACCTTCAGGTTGTTGTGTCTTCAAAGAAAATTGCGGATCCAAATGAGCAAGAGGGTAAGAGTATTTTACTTTCCGAACTGCACGGCGAAATTTTTGAACCGGCACATGATCTGAATCGGAGGAAAGAGAGATTACCTCTACATGATCAGCACGACTGGCTTCCGCATCATCCTGGTAATAGTCATTGTCAATAAGGTGTACGAAAAATGAACCAAGGGAGTCAAGTTCTACCTCTTGTTCCGAATCATCAACGTCTTCGGGCGGGTCAGAGGACTCGGCGGTTTTCTTCTTGGCTGGCTTCTTGGTAACTTTGCTCTTGGCACAAAGAGCCCTTGCCGGTTTGTCTTGAGCTTTTGCCGGTTTATCTTGAGTATTTCTCTTCCAGAAAGTGTTGTTTGCCTGTAAGAATAAACAAAGGGTTATTAGAACAGTGTTAAAGCGGAGATGGATCAAAAAAGCAGAAAGATGAAATTTTACCGCTGGCGGTTTGTTGGAGGCATAAAAGGGACGCAACCCAGTTTTGCGGCATTCAGCAATCGGTTCATCCAGCATCTTCTTGACAGATTCAGTGACTTCATCATCAGTCATCTCTATTTCATGACACCGTTGAGGGTCCTTGATGTCCCCGTTATACTCATGCATCAACCTGGTGCGGCGGTTTAAAGGCAGGATACCCCATGAAACCCAGCAGTGAACAAGGTCGATGCCGGTTAAGCCGTTTTCTAGGAAAGCCCGGAGCTTAGCAAGTTGAGGTGCATAAGTCTGTCGCTCTTTGGCAGGGAGCCATGGAGGCAGTGGATGGCTGTTACTAAGCCGGTGAGCACGGTAACCCGGCAGAGGGTTTTCATCAGTAGGAGCGGTATTTCGACAATAGAACCATGTTTGATTCCAGTCTTTAGGATGGTTGTGATGTTTGGCATGAGGAAAATCGACTTCTTTTCTCTTCTGAATTGATACTCCGCCAACTTCAGTATTGGGACCGTCAAAGAATTCAGTCCGACGGTTTAACTGGAAGAAATCCTAGAAGAGCTCACAGTTGGTAATTCTTGAAGGTAAATGATACGTCCATTTTGCATCATGCTTTTATATCAATATTTATTGCATTATGGGCTGTTATTTCACGTTATGTCACAATACTTATGGCTATTCTCTCTTATTTTACAAGGTTTACATGAAGAGGGAGAATGCCGGCAGCTGGAATTCTGGGCTGGAAAAGGAGCAAATATTGAAGGCCTATTCTGCATAACTCCAAAAGTCCTGAAACTCCACGAAATATCTTAAAATAAATAAAGAAAAATCGTCGCCAAAGATGAAGGCCAGGGGGCCCACACCCTGCTCACGAGGGTGGGGGGTGCGCTCCCCTGGGGCGCGCCGCCCTACCTCATGGGCCCCCTGGTGGCTCTCCGACGCCCATCTTATCCTATATGAAGTCTTTCGATGAGGAAAAAAATAGAAGCAACCTTTCGGGACGAGACTCCACCGCCACGAGGCGGAACCTTGGCGGAACCAATCTAGGGCTCTGACGGAGCTGTTTTGCCGGGGACACTTGCCTCCGGGAGAGGGAAATCATCACCATCGTCATCACCAACGCTCCTCTCATCGGGAGAGGGCAATCTCCATCAACATCTTCACCAGCACCATCTCATCTCCAAACCCTAGTTCATCTCTTGTATCCAATTCTTGTCTCCAAGTCCGGGATTGGTGCTAGTAGGTTGCTAGTAGTGTTGATTACTCGTAGTTGATGCTAGTTGGTTTATTTGGTGGAAGATCATATGTTTAGATCCTTTATGCACATTATTACCCCGCTGATTATGAACATGAATATGCTTTGCGAATAGTTACATTTATTCCTGAGGACAAGGGAGAAGTCTTGCTATTAGTAGTCATGTGAATTTGGTATTCGTTCGATATTTTGATGAGATGTATGTTGTCTAGCCTCTAGTGGTGTTATGTGAACGTCGACTACATAAAACTTCACCATTATTTGGGCCTAGAGGAAGGCATTGGGAAGTAATAAGTAGATGATGGGTTGCTAGAGTGACAGAAGCTTAAACCCTAGTTTATGCGTTGCTTCGTAAGGGGCTGATTTGGATCCATATGTTTCATGCTATGGTTAGGTTTACCTTAATACTTTTGTTGTAGTTGCGGATGCTTGCAATAGAGGTTAATCATAAGTGGGATGCTTGTCCAAGTAAGGGCAGTACCCAAGCACCGGTCCACCCATATAACAAATTATCAAAGTACCGAACGCGAATCATATGAATGTGATGAAAACTAGCTTGACGATATTCCCATGTGTCCTCGGGAGCACTTCTCCTATTATAAGAGTTTGTCTACAAAAAGGATTGGGCCACCTTTCTGCACTTTATTTACTTTTGTTACTTGTTTCTCGTTACAATTTTCTTATCTAAAATTATCTGTTACCACTTATTTCAGTACTTGCAGAGAATACCTTGCTGAAAACCGCTTATCATTTGCTTCTGCTCCTCGTTGGGTTCGACACTCTTACTTATCGAAAGGACTACGATAGATCCCCTATACTTGTGGGTCATCAAGACTCTTTTCTGGCGCTGTTGCCGGGGAGTGTAGCGCCTTTGTTAGGTGGAATTTGGTAAGGAAAAATTTATTTAGTGTGCTGAAATTTTCTGTCACTTGTTACTATGGAAAGTAATTCTCTGAGGGGCTTGTTTGGGGTATCTTCACCCCGTCCAGTAGAGCAAAGAGTTGCTCCTCAACCTACTCAACCTACTCAACCTACTGAACCTATTGAAAATGAAACTCCTTTTGAGATTCCTTCGGGTATGATGGAAAAACTGTTAGCTAACACTTTTACAGGAGAAGGAACAAGGCATCCTGATGAACATCTACGCTATGTGGATGACGTTTGTGGACTATTTAAGCTTGCAGGTATACCCGATGATGTTGTTAAGAAGAAGGCCTTCCCTTTATCTTTGAAGGGAGACACATTGACATGGTACATGCTATGTGATGATATGAGATCATGGAACTATAAAAGATTGAAATTGGAATTTCATCAAAAGTATTACCCTATGCATCTTGTTCATCGTGATCGCAATTATATATATAATTTTTGGCCTCGTGAAGGAGAAAGCATCGCTCAAGCTTGGGGCAGGCTTAAATCAATGTTATACTCATGCCCCAATCATGAGCTCTCGAGAGAAGTAATTATGCAAAGTTTTTATGCTCGGCTTTCTGATAACAATCGCACCATGCTTGATACTTCTTGTGCTAGCTCTTTTATGATGAAGACTATTGAATTTAAATGGAATTTATTGGATAGAATTAAACGCAACTCTGAAGATTGGGACCTCGACGAAGGTAAGGAGTCAGGTATGACACCTAAGTTTGATTGTGTTAAATCTTTTATGAATACCGATATTTTCCGTAAGTTTAGCACTAAATATGGACTTGACTCTGAGATAGTAGCTTCTTTCTGTGAATCCTTTGCTACTTATGTTGATCTCCCCAAGGAGAAGTGGTTTAAGTATCATCCTCCCATAGAAGTAAAAGTAGCTGCACCTATTGTTCCCACTTCTTATGTTGAGAAACCGCCTTTCCCTGTTAGAATGATCCTATTGTTCCCACTTCTTATGTTGAGAAACCGCCTTTCCCTGTTAGAATGAAGGATCATGCTAAAGCTTCAACTGTTGTTCGTAAAAGCAATATTAGAACTTATACACCTCCTGAGCAAGTCAAAGTAGAACCCAATATTGCTATTGTTAAAGATCTCTTGTCTCATAATATCGATGGGCAGGTTATTCAATTCCAGGGTGAAACTGCTAGAATTGCTAAACCTTGTGATAAAGATAAACATAGACCTGTGGTAGGAGTGCCTGTTATTTCTGTTAAAATAGGGGATCATTGTTATCATGGCTTATGTGATATGGGTGCTAGTGCTAGTGTAATACCCATTGACTTATACAGAGAAATTATGCATGATATTGCACCTGCTGAGTTAGAAGAAATTGATGTCACAATTAAACTTGCCAATACTATTTCTCCAGTGGGAGTTGTTAGAGATGTTGTAGTCTTGTGTGGGAAAACCAAATATCCCGCTGATTTTCTTGTTCTTGGTTCTCCACAAGATAGCTTTTGTCCCATTATATTTGGTAGACCCTTCTTGAATACTGTTAATGCTAAGATAGACTGCGAAAAGAATGTTGTTACTATTGGCTTGGATGATATGGTTCATGAGTTTAATTTCTCTAAATTTAGTAAACAACATCGTGAGGAAGAATTGCCTAGTAAGGATGAAATTATTGGTCTTGCTTCTATTGTTGTACCTCCTAGTGATCCTTTAGAACAATATTTGTTAGATCATGAAAATGATATGTTCATGAATGAAAGAAGGGAAATAGATGAAGTATTCTTTAAACAGGAACCTATCCTGCAACATAATTTGCTTGTTGAAATCCTAGGGGACCCTCCTCCACCCAAGAATGATCCCTTGTTTGAGCTTAAACCGTTGCCCGATAATCTTAAATATGATTATCTTGATGAAAAGAAAATATATCCTGTTATTATTAGTGCTAACCTTTCAGAGCATGAAGAAGAAAGATTATTGAAAACTCTGAAGAAGCACCGTGCCGCTATTGGATATACACTTGATGATCTTAAGGGCATTAGTCCCACTCTATGTCAACATAAAATAAATTTGGAAGCGGATGCCAAACCAGTTTGTGATCCTCAATGACGTTTGAATCCTAAAATGAAAGAAGTGGTAAGAAAAGAAATACTCAAGCTTCTGGAGGCAGGTATAATTTATCCCGTTGTTGATAGTCAGTGGGTAAGTCCTGTCCATTGTGTCCCTAAGAAGGGAGGTATTACAGTTGTCCCTAATGATAAAGATGAATTGATCCCACAAAGAATTACCACAGGTTATAGGATGGTAATTGATTTCCGCAAATTAAATAAAGCTACTAAGAAGGATCATTACCCCTTACCTTTTATTGATCAAATGCTAGAACGATTATGCAAACATACACATTATTGCTTTCTAGATGGTTATTCTGGTTTCTCTCAAATACCTGTGTCGGCTAAAGATCAATTAAAGACTACTTTTACGTGCCCTTTTGGTACTTTTGCTTATAGACGCATGCCTTTTGGTTTATGTAATGCACCTGCTACCTTTCAAAGATGCATGATGGCTATATTATCTGACTTTTGTGAAAAAATTTGTGAGGTTTTCATGGATGACTTTTCCGTCTATGGTTCCTCTTTTGATGATTGCTTGAGCAATCTTGATCGAGTTTTGCAGAGATGTGAAGAAACTAATCTTGTGTTGAATTGGGAAAAGTGCCACTTTATGGTTAATGAAGGTATTGTCTTGGGGCACAAAGTTTCTGAAAGAGGTATTAAAGTTGATAAGGCCAAGGTTGATGCTATTGAAAAGATGCCATGTCCCAAGGACATCAAAGGTATAAGAAGTTTCCTTGGTCACGCCGGATTTTATAGGAGGTTCATTAAGGACTTCTCCAAAATTTCTCGGCCTCTGACTAATTTATTACAAAAAGATGTACCATTTGTATTTGATGATGATTGTGTAGAAGCATTTGAAATACTTAAGAAAGCATTAGTCTCTGCACCTGTTGTTCAGCCACCTGATTGGAATTTACCCTTTGAAATTATGTGTGATGCTAGTGATTATGCTGTAGGTGCTGTTCTAGGGCAAAGAGTTGATAAAAAATTAAATGTTATCCATTATGCTAGTAAGACTCTAGACAATGCTCAAAGAAATTATGCTACTACCAAAAAGGAACTTTTAGCAGTTGTATTTGCTTGTGATAAATTCAGACCCTATATTGTTGATTCTAAAGTAACTATTCACACTGATCATGCTACTATTAAATATCTTATGGAAAAGAAGGATGCAAAACCTAGACTCATTAGATGGGTTCTCTTGCTACAAGAATTTGATTTGCATATTGTTGATAGAAAGGGAGCTGAGAACCCCGTTGCAGACAACTTATCTAGATTAGAGAATGTTCTTGATGACCTAGCTTCACATACCAACAAAAGAAAAAGTTTTTCTATGACTTGCGACATTACTTTTCGGATGACCCACATCTCTATAAAGAAGGAGTAGATGGTGTCATTAGACGTTGTGTACCTGAGCATGAATAGGAACAGATCCTACGCAAGTGTCACTCCGAAGCTTATGGAGGACACCATGCTGGAGATAGAACTGCACATAAGGTATTGCAATCTGGTTTTTATTGGCCTACTCTCTTCAAGGATGCCCGTAAGTTTGTTTTGTCTTGCGATGAATGTCAAAGAATTGGTAATATTAGTAGACGTTAAGAAATGCCTATGAATTATTCACTTGTTATTGAACCATTTGATGTTTGAGGCTTTGATTATATGGGACCTTTTCCTGCCTCTAATGGATACACACATATTTTAGTTGCTGTTGATTACATTGCTAAGTGGGCAGAAACTATTCCAACTAGTAGTGTTGATCATAACACTTCTATTAAAATGCTTAAGGAAGTTATTTTTCCGAGGTTTGGAATCCCTAGATACTTAATGACTGATGGTGGTTCACACTTTATTCATGGCGCTTTCCGTAAAATGCTTGCTAAATATGACGTTAATCATAGGATTGCATCTCCTTATCACCCGCAGTCTAGTGGTCAAGTAGAATTGAGCAATAGAGAGCTCAAATTAATTTTGCAAAAGACTGTTAATAGGTCAAGAAAGAATTGGTCCAAGAAACTTGATGATGCATTATGGGCCTATAGAACTACATATAAAAATCCTATGGGTATGTCTCCGTATAAAATGGTCTATGGAAAAGCTTGTCACTTACCCCTCGAACTAGAACATAAGGCATATTGGGCTATTAAAGAGCTCAACTATGATTTCAAACTTGACGGTGAGAAGAGGTTATTGGATATTAGCTCACTTGATGAATGGACAACCCAAGCTTATGAAAATGCCAAGTTGTTTAAAGAAAAAGTTAAAAGATGGCATGACAAAAGGATACAAAAGCGTGAGTTTAATGTAGGTGATTATGTATTGCTATACAACTCTCGTTTAAGATTTTTTGCAGGAAAACTTCTCTCCAAATGGGAAGGTCCCTACGTTATTGAGGAGGTCTATCGTTCCGGTGCCATAAAAATCAACAACTTTGAAGGCACAAATCCAAAGGTGGTAAACGGTCAAAGAATCAAACACTGTATCTCAGGTAATCCTATAAATGTTGAAACAAATATTATTGAAACCGTAACCCCGGAGGAATACATAAGGGACACTTTCCGGCCCGCTTCAGACTCCGAAAAGGAATAGGTATGTGGTACGGTAAGTAAACCGACTCCAAAACAATTTTAAGGCAATATTTCTCCGTTTTGGAATATTTATAAAAATAGAAAAATAAGTGGCAGTCCGGGAAGGACACGAGGCCTCCATGAGGGTGGAGGGCACGCCCTACCCCCCTGGGCGTGCCCCTACCTCGTGAGCACCTCGTGTGCCCTCCGGACTCTGTTTTCTTGTACGATACGTATTTTGGTCGGTAAAAATTCATTATATATTCTCCCGAAGGCTTTGACTCTTGTATCACGCAAATATCCTCTGTTTTTGTTTCGAGCTATTCCTGTTGTAGATTTGAACAAGATGTCGTCCCAAGATTCGGAGGGAGAGAGCTACATAGCTGATTATATTGCAAATCCAAGAGTATATGGGGACGTGGAACACTATGGCTGGACCACAGAGGAAGAAGAAGACTATGATCCAAAGAGGAAGGAGGAGACAAGCTCTGATGAAGAGGACTACCCACTGCCTCAACCTGGTGATATGCATGTGGAGTTCAAGAAGTCAAGCCTCCCTAACGTCCAATCTATTCCACCATGTTTTTTGCGGGACAACAAGGCAACACTATGCAAGAAGATAATGAAACTTGAGCTCGAGAATGAGGATCTAAGGGAGGAAAATTTTAGCCTCAGGCGTAAGCTAGAGAAGAAAAGTGCAACAACTCCTACTTCACCACCTCCGAAGAAATAATCACATGGGTATGGGTACTCCCCTTGGCAACTGCCAAGCTTGGGGGAGGTGCCCTGGTATCGTATCACCATTACAACTCCTATCTTTACCGTTTTTCTTAGTTCGATCCTATTAGTAGTGTCTTGATTTAGTAGAATAAAGTCATGGCATGATCTAGTTTTGAGTTTTGCTTTACGATCCTTCTTTGTAATCGAGTTCGTGAGCTATATAATAAATATTAGTGTTAAGTCAAGGGCTTGTTTATTTTGCCATGATCTTGGGTGAATAGGAGAAAAGAATAAAAAGAATCAAAGAGTCCATATTGATCTTATTGAAAGTAATGACTTCACATAGAGAGAGTATGATGATCAAAAGTTGTTGGGAGTTGGCAAATATAGCTTTGGTCATCGTTGCAATTAATAGGAAGTAATAAGGAAAGAGAGGTTTCACATATAGATACATTATCATTGACATCTCTTATGATTGGGAGCACTCATTAAAATATGACATGCTAAAGAGTTGAGGTTGGACAAGGAAGACAACATAATGAGTTATGTTTTCTTACATCTGAGATAAAGTATGTTGTCATGGATCCTCTAACGTGTTGAGCTTGCCTTTCCCCCTCATGCTAGCCAAATTCTCAGCACCAAGTAGAAATACTACTTGTGCTTCCAAATATCCTTAAACCAGTTTTGCCATGAGAGTCCACCATATCTACCTATGGATTGAGTAAGATCCTTCAAGTAAGTTGTCATCGGTGCAAGCAATAAAAATCGCTCTCTAAATATGCATGACTTATTAGTGCGGAGAAAATAAGCTTTGTACGAACTTGTTGTGGACATAATAAAAGCGACGAACTGCATAATAAAGGTCCACATGCAAGGGGCAATATAAAGTGACGTTCTTTTGCATTAAGATTTTGTGCATCAACCCTAAACGCGCATGACAACCTCTACTTCCCTCTACGAAGGGCCTATCTTTTATTATTATCCTCTACCTTATGCAAGAGTCACGGTGATCTTCACCTTTCCTTTTTCATTTTATCCTTTGGCAAGCTCAGCATGTTGGAAAGAGTATGCTATATATATCTAATTGGATGTAGGGGAGCATGAATTATTATTGTTGACATTACCCTTGAGGTAAAAGGTTGTGGGGCAAAACTATAAGCCCCTATCTTTCTCTGTGTCCGACTAAAACTCCGTAACCACAAGTATCACGTGAGTGTTAGCAATTATGAAGGACTAAGTGATAGTTGAGTATGTGGACTGCTTTTGAGCTCTGACATAGACTCTTTCCGATGTTATGATAATTGCAATTGCTTCAATGACTGAGGTTATAATTTGTTGGTGCTCAATAAGGTTTCTGATTCATACTTTTTGCTTTGTGAGAAGATCATCACTTGAACATAAGTAATCATATGACAAAATCTTTATATGTTGCTATTATGGAAATAATCATGATGCCTTCATGCCCGTATCTCATTTTTATCGACGCCTCTACCTCTAAACATGAGGACATATTTATTCTTATCGGCTTTTCGCTTGAGGACAAGCGAGGTCTAAATAGGGGGAGTTGATACGTCCATTTTGCATCATGCTTTTATATCAATATTTATTGAATTATGGGCTGTTATTTCACGTTATGTCACAATACTTATGGCTATTCTCTCTTATTTTACAAGGTTTACATGAGGAGGGAGAATGCCGGCAGCTGGAATTCTGGGCTGGAAAAGGAGAAAATATTGAAGGCCTATTCTGCGCAACTCTAAAAGTCCTGAAACTCCATGGAATATCTTAAAATAAATAAAGAAAAATCATCGCCAAAGATGAAGGCCAGGGGGCCCACACCCTGCTCACGAGGGTGCCCCCCCTTGGTGCGCGCCCCCCTACCTCGTGGCCCCCCTGGTGGCTCTCCAACACCCATCTTCTCCTATATGAAGTCTTTTGATGAGGAAAAGAATAGAAGCAACCTTTCATGACGAGACTCCGCCGCCACGAGGCGGAACCAATCTAGGGCTCCTACGGAGCTGTTTTGCCGGGGACACTTCCCTCCGGGAGGGGGAAATCATCACCATCGTCATCACCAACGCTCCTCTCATCGGGAGAGGGCAATCTCCATCAACATCTTCACCAGCACCATCTCATCTCCAAACCCTAGTTCATCTCTTGTATCCAATTCTTGTCTCCAAGTCCGGGATTGGTGCTAGTAGGTTGCTAGTAGTGTTGATTACTCCTTGTAGTTGATGCTAGTTGGTTTATTTGGTGGAAGATCATATGTTCAGATCCTTTATGCACATTATTACCCCTTTGATTATGAACATGAACATGAATATGCTTTGTGAGTAGTTACGTTTGTTCCTGAGGACAAGGGAGACGTCTTGCTATTAGTAGTCATGTGAATTTGGTATTCGTTCAATATTTTGATGAGATGTATGTTGTCTAGCCTCTAGTGGTGTTATGTGAACGTCGACTACATAACACTTCACCATTATTTGGGCCTAGAGGAAGGCATTGGGAAGTAATAAGTAGATGATGGGTTGCTAGAGTGACAGAAGCTTAAACCCTAGTTTATGCGTTGCTTCGTAAGGGGCTGATTTGGATCCATATGTTTCATGCTATGGTTAGGTTTACCTTAATACTTTTGTTGTAGTTGCGGATGCTTGCAATAGAGGTTAATCATAAGTGGGATGCTTGTCCAAGTAAGGGCAGTACCCAAGCACCGGTCCACCCACATAACAAATTATCAAAGTACCGAACGCGAATCATATGAGTGTGAGGAAAACTAGCTTGATGATATTCCCATGTGTCCTCGGGAGCGCTTTTCCTATTATAAGAGTTTGTCGAGGCTTGTCCTTTGCTACAAAAAGGATTGGGCCACCTTGCTGCACTTTATTTACTTTTGTTACTTGTTGCTCGTTACAATTTATCTTATCACAAAATTATCTGTTACCACTTATTTCAGTACTTGCAGAGAATACCTTGCTGAAAACCGCTTATCATTTCCTTCTGCTCCTCGTTGGGTTCGACATTCTTACTTATCGAAAGGACTACGATAGATCCCCTATACTTGTGGGTCATCAGTAAACTTAACAGAACACTTGAAAATTGCATATGTTGGACACAGAGTTTGGTCCAATGTCCCGAGGATGGAGTTGGAAGCTAGCAAGCACATCCCAGAAAAACTTTGATCCAGGAGGGCTAAACCCCCGGTCTAGATGCTGCATGAACACAATCACTTCTCCATCTTGAGGTTCAGGAGGACATTCAGGGCCAGGGACTCACCAATGAAGAACACTTTTCTTGGCCGAAGCGCCAGTTAGAACATATCCATTGAGTTGCGTTTCTGTGATCCGGGAAGGAACCCAGTTGCAAGCGGCGAATTGCTTGGTCATTTTGGAAGACAAACTGTAAAAGAAGTGTGAAGGCCGGTTTACAATTCAAGGTTGATATGTACAAATCGGTGTTAAACTGGGGGATTTAATCAAGGCATATATACAGGTTAAACCGGATACTGCTACTCAAGTCAAGATGGTAGTTTAAGTGAGGGCTAATGGTACCTGGCGGATTATGATTTTCTACAAAGTTAAACCACCTATAGTGGAAGCAGCAAAGCTGAAATTCATTAAGTACTGAAGAAACAAGTTTCACAAGATGATGTTATAATTTTGGATCTACCGCGGCCTAGTAAAGAAAATTTTCTGAACCCTAAAAATGGTGACAACAGAATAAAGAGGATCCAGATGGATCTGTTTGTGGTTTTAAGGATATTACGGTGAGGCAAAACAAGATTGTAGCTTCGGCTGCAGGAGGAAAAAGTCAGGTTGGTCTGGATTCAATGAGACAGTAAAAGAAAGCAAGGGTAAAGTGATCAAGCTCGGATGAACACTGATGAACACAGCCAAGCACCAAAAACATAATGCAGATCTAGGGTTGAGGGAGAAGGACTTACCGGATTCTCAGGAGCGGCAGTGGAGAGCAGTGGATCTTTGGTACGTTCAGGTTGATGCAGCAGCCAGGGATGAGGCAGAGCTTCGAGGTCAACGGCGGCGGTGATGCTTGAGTTCTTCGGGGTCGCGAGGAGGAAGAAGATGTGAAGAGGCGAAGGGGGAAAATGGAAGGACCCCCGGTCTTATTTATAAGGGCAAGGAGATAAGCGACAGGCGCGAGAATTGAGGAGCCTGAAGCGGCAAGGGGCGCAGTTGTCGCCTCGATTTTCGGGAATTAATTCAATGAAGGGAATCTTTTTTATTCAGAAGATGACGTCATGATGATTCACAGCAATATTCAGAAGATGACATCATGGCGGTTTAACAAAGTATATAGGGAGAAGCCATCATGGCGGTTTACGAGAAACGTAAGAAGATGTTCAGAGAATTTTTCTAAGTATTGAAGATTGACATGAACAGGTTCAAATCAATCTGGGGCCTAATGGTGAGGATATAACTACTGAGTGCAAACCGCCCAGGAGGAGCCGGTTCACGCTCAACTATACTGAAGCCCATGAAAACAAAGAAGATGGCGCTATACTGATAAAGCTTAGGGGCCTAGAGCCCAAAGGCGGATTAGGGCCCATAATGGTAACCCGCCATAGTTGTATAACTTGTATTGTAAGTTAGGGGAAAGGGAGAGACCGAGCCGGACACTTGTATGAGCCGTCCTCGGGAATCTGTAACCGGCCGGGCGTCAACCTGTGTATATAAAGGGACGACCCGGCAGCGGTTCAGGGACAAGGAACAACAACTCGAGACTCAGGCAAAGCGTATCCGCTCCCTGGTCATCTAAACCCAATCAATTCCATCACAACTAGACGTAGGCTTTTACCTTCATCGTAAGGGGCCGAACTAGTATAAAACTCTCGTGTACCTTGTCCGGTTTAACCCCTTCAAGCTAATCTCGTTGCGATGGCTCCACGACTAAGTCCTTTCGTTAGGACATCTGACGTGATATTTCCACGACAGGTTGGATGAGATTTACCATGTAATCAAATTAGTTTTGTTAGGGTTTGATCCCTAGTATCCACTATGTTCTGAGTTTGATGTTGCTATGACTTTGCTATGCTTAATGCTTGTCACTAGGGCCCGAGTGCCATGATTTCAGATCTGAACCTATTATGTTTTCATGAATATATGTGAGTTCTTGATCCTATCTTGGAAGTCTATAGTCACCTATTATGTGTTATGATCCGACAACCCCGAAGTGACAATAATCGGGATACTTCTCGGTGATGACCGTAGTTTGAGGAGTTCATGTATTCACTATGTGCTAATGCTTTGTTCCGGTTCTCTATTAAAAGGAGGCCTTAATATCCCTTAGTTTCCACTAGGACCCCGCTGCCATGGGAGGGTAGGACAAAAGATGTCATGCAAGTTCTTTTCCATAAGCATGTATGACTATATTCAGAATAGATGCCTACATTACATTGATGAACTGGAGCTAGTTCTGTGTCATCCTATGTTATAACTATTACATGAGGAATCGCATCCGACATAATTATCCATCACTGGTCCAATACCTACGAGCTTTTCACATATTATGCTTTGCTTATTTACCTTTCCGTTGCTACTGTTACAATTACTACAAAACTGCTATCTTTACTTTTGCTACTGTTACCATTACTATCATAGTACTTGTTACTAAATACTTTGTTGTAGATACTAAGTTATCCAGGTGTGGTTGAATTGACAACTCAACTGCTAATACTTAAGAATATTCTTTGGCTCCCCTTGTGTCGAATCAATAAATTTGGGTTGAATACTCTACCCTCGAAAGCTATTGCGATCCCCTACACTCGTGGGTTATCAGATATATACATGGTGGACACACCCAAAGAAAACAACGGCAAAGAATGGAAGGATGCAATGGAGGATAATCCTCTGGAGAAGCAACCAAAGCGCCAACATCAGCGGCGCTACTCTAAATCCCGCCACAGCAAAAACAACGATAATGGCACAAGAAAGAAGAATACCCCGGACGACTCCAAAGGTAACGACGACCCCATGAACCCAGCGATGGAGCAGGATGAGCCAGGGGACGACAAACATAGTCCGGGGCCGCTGTCCGATCACAGCGATGCCGAA
Source organism: Triticum dicoccoides (assembly GCF_002162155.2). NCBI lineage: Eukaryota > Viridiplantae > Streptophyta > Magnoliopsida > Poales > Poaceae > Triticum > Triticum dicoccoides. The sequence continues at coordinate 93,488,474 of NC_041389.1, read as the reverse complement.
GATAAAACTTATAAATCTGTCTCCGGAGAGGAGAACAGTCCAGACGACGATGCACTCATCATCCCGGAGAAGCACTTGGAACAAGAGAACCTCCACAAATTATCACCACCGCGAGGAGCTTGAAGAAGCAGAAGCAAAGGCTTAAGGCCGCGCAGGATACGCTCAACCACAGATGGAACAAAGTGCTCGACACTGACGAAAAATACGGTGGCGATCGCCACACAAAGAGCTACCCAAAGCGCAAGTTGCTGCCCGAATTCGACGATGAGGCCATAGAGCCCATCCCACCGAAAAATAATACGGCCGATCTGCCGGACTGACCACCCCGTGGCCGAGACAAAGTGGCTAATGAAGCTGCACACAAGTCAGCACACGATCTACGTGCGCACCTGGACAAAAGAGTCGGTATGGCCAGGTCCATCTATGGATCTAGGAAGCATGCTCCTACGCAGGATCACAGCCACCAAAATGACTATACTGATCGAATACCAGCTCGGAATCAACACCGAACACTACATCCATCAGAAGCATGCCACAAAACATCAAAATACAGGGGTGACGCCCACCCCCTGTGCTTCACCAATGAGGTACTGGATCATGAATTTCCAGAGGAGTTAAAACCCATGAACATCAAGGCATACAACAGAACAACAGACCCTGTAGTCTGGATCAAGGACATCATTCTTCATATCCACATGGCTCGCGGAGACGATCTCCACACCATCAAATGCCTACCCCTCAAGTTGAAAGGACCAGCTCGGCACTGGTTGAAAAGCCTCCCCGAAAATTCCATTGGAAGTTGGGAGGAACTCGAGGACGCTTTCATGGCTAATTTTCAAGGGACATATGTCCGACCCCCGGATGCAGACGATTTAAGTCGCATAATCCAACAACCCGGAGAGTCAGCCCATAAGCTTTGGAACATATTTCTCACCAAGAAGAACCAAATCGTTGATTGCCCGGATGCTGAAGCCTTAGCGGCTTTCAAACACAGTGTCCGGGGCGAATGGCTCGCCAGACACCTCGGCCAGGAAAAGCCGAGGACAATGGCAGCCCTAACAAGCCTTATGACCCGCGTTTGCGCGAGCGAGGACAGTTGGTTGGCCCGTAGCGGCACCAGCGACCCAGGCACATCCGAAATCAGGGATGGCAATGGGAAGCCGCGACGCAATAAAAACAAGCGTCGAAATAATGAAGACAGCCCAGACAACACAGCGGCAAACACCGGATTCAGAGGCTCTCGACCCGGTCAACGGAAAAAGCCATTTAAAGGCAGCGGAGATGGACCGTCCAGCCTAAACAAAATTCTAGACAGGTCATGTCAGATTCATGGCACCCCCGAGAAACCTGCGAATCACACCAACAGAGAATGCTGGGTCTTCAAGTAGGTCGGCAAGCTAAACGCCGAACACAAGGGGAGGGAGCCACCAGGTGAAGACAAAGATGAACCTCGCCAGCCGAACACTAGGGGACAGAAAATTTTTCCACCAGAGGTCAAAACAGTAAACATGATTTACGCAACCCACATACCAAAGAGAAAACACAAACGCGCACTCTGAGACATATATGCTGTAGAATCAGTTGCCCCCAAATTCAACCCATGATCGGCCTGCCCGATCACTTTCGATCACAGGGATCATCCGACTAGTATCCGGCATGGAGGTTCGGCTGCCTTGGTGCTCGACCCAATAATTGACGAATACCATCTCACCCGAGTCCTCATGGACGGCGGTAGTAGTCTTAATCTGATATATCAGGACACTTTACATAAGATGGGGATAGACCTGTTAAGAATCAGCCAAAGCAATACTACCTTTAAAGGAGTAATACCAGGCGTAGAGGACCGCTGCACGGGCTCTCTAACACTAGAGGTTGTATTCGCTTCTCCCGACAACTTCCAAAGTGAAGAACTAATCTTCGACATCGCTCCATTCCGAAGGGGCTACCATGCACTACTCGGTAGAACAACCTTTGCTTGTTTCAATGCAGTTCCGCATAACGCTTATCTTAAACTTAAGATGCCCGGTCCACATGGCGTCATCACAATTAGCAGAAATACAGAGTGTTCCTTGCATGCGGAAGAATATGTGGCGGCTCTAGCAGCCGAACCACTGAACGGCCTCCCCAACCCAAATAAATGATCGGTCGTCAAGACAACGGACATGGCTAGACGTGTCCGGCGCACCACTAGTTGTAGCATCCCAGATAAACCTGAGCTTGGTCAACAGATATGCCCCCATATGTGGTGCTAGGGGCTGCCCACATGTAAAAGGGTCCATAGTTCGGCTCGACCCAACTAATACACAATAGATTGAATTCTCTTGGTTCATTAAGAATAACCAACTTTTCGCACGATCACACCAGATTATTTCACCTGGGTTTTTCTTTTTTCTTACAGATGACCATCATGCTACACCTTCGAGGATATGGCACAATGGAGACAAAGCCGCAGACGTGCAGTAGGGCCCCGTTCAAAGGTTTCTTTTTAGATTAAGACCCTGTGTAAACCTTTTTTATTGTCTCTTGTTGCCTCACACCCTCCGGGCACTTAAAACAACCAAGAGGGATACTGGCGTTATTGGCAAGCTCTTTCGTCACGACAGATTAATGCACGTACCTGGAAATTCAGGGCTCATTATCGAGGGCGGTACTCAGCCCAGCATATGTTGTAAAGTCCAAATACCTTCAGGGGTGTTCGGCGTCGGGAGTTTAGTTGGGTTTGCCCGGCTCCCGTGTTTTGCTATCTTACGTTCCGCTCTATCGGCTAAGGTGGCACTGGGAGAACTACTGCGATTGTGCCCTGGTTCATCTGGATGAGCACCTCAGTAGAGAAAGCTGAAAACTGACTGTCATGATAAAGCGAGAGACTAGTCAACCACTCGATGACTCAGTGGAATCTTCACGATTCCTCCGCATTAACGAAGGACCGGTTTCCTGGTCACCTATGTACGCACACCGTATTTGGATGAATGCGGACATACCAGGGGCTATATAGTAGCCCCACCGTCAAACTCCTATTGCTAAGTGAAAGTGTTAAAGCTATATAGTCCGATTGCCTTGTTCGCCGTGCTATCACCTCCATAACGGACCAAGACGTTGGATCAAGTGTGATAACGCGCTTTACCGAACACCCCCGCATTATATGCGTGGGTGCTGAAGCCGACGACTGCAAACTTTCAGGTTATATACATACATACATAAACGGTCGCACAGGAGGCACTACAATACTTTATGGGCAAAAGTATAAATATAGCCTTTATTATCAAAAAAATCATTGTTTTTACAATCAAGATACATGTCACTGGAACATGGTACTCTTTGGGCACTGAGCCTCTATTAAACGGGCACCTTCTAGGACTTCTTCAAAATAGTGCTCGGGCGAGTCCTGACCGCCGGGCGGACCCCTGGTTGCAACATCGGTGGCCTCCATCTTCGCCCAATATGTCTTAACACGGGCAAGAGCCATCCGCGCACCCTCTATGCACGTCGACCTCTTGACAGCGTTGATATGCGGCACAACATGAAGAAATCATTGCACTAAACCAAAATAACTATCCGGACTTGGTTCCTTCGGCTACAGATGATCCACGACAGCCTTCATGGCAAGCCCGGACAACCTATGGGGCTTAGCCCACTCGGCCATTTGCTCATTCAACAGCAGCGGACGCCTTGGATTACTGAACTGTGACCAGAACAATCTTTCCACCTCATGATCTTTCTGATCTTCGAAATACTCAGTCACATTAGCACCACTCTTTGCTAAATCCAAGTATGCGTCTGCAGAACTCCACAATTGATAAAGAGGGGCATACTTCGGATCACCGAACTTCGTCCGCAATAAAAAGGGCTTCCCAACCGCGATATCTTCGGCTTGATGAAGCTCCTCCGGTGCCGCTCTGATTTCAGAGCGAGTTTCCTTTGCTGCTTGGAAGGCCTTCTCTAGGTCAGCCATTTTCGTTTGGTTTTCCCTTTTGAGAAGCTCATATTGGCTAGCGGCATCTTGTAGCTCAATAGCCATGTTGGCTATTTTATCCTCACTTTGGCGATGCGCAACCTGTTCGGCTTTTAATTCTTCGGCTGCCTTCAGGGCGGCCCATCACTACTCCTGGCTTGCTCCTTGGCTCGGGCAAGTTCTGCCCGAAGGGTCTCCACGACGGCAGCTCCATCTGCAGTCAAAGCCTACTATAAATACTAGCATCATGCTCTTCTTAATATTTGCTGACCACCCGAATATACATACCCTGTGCCTCGTCAAGCCGCTTGTTAACAAGCGTGATGTCCGCATCTGCCACGTCAAGTTGCCGCCTCATTTCGGCAAACTCAGCAGTTCGGTCAGCCGCCGAATCTGCAGCCGCCTGCGCACGAAAGCAGCGATATCATTACCTGAGACTATGATCCTCTGCTCGCCGCATCTAGACGGCAACCAGAGTCTTAGGGGCTACTCTTTATACAAAGCACACCTTGCATGAGCGGTATAGTCAAATATATATATATATATATATATATATATATATATATATATATATATATATATATATATATATATCACTTTGCATACCTCAAAGCCTCTTAGCAGGCTCGTAAAAGCTTCATTCAACCCGCTTGTTGCGGATGAAATCCTCTCAACACCGTACCCATTAAGGTACGATGTGCCTCTGAGATAGCCGCTTGCTCCAGAAGACCCATCTATGTATCCGGTTGTACACCGGACAATCCCGGGATTTTTCTGTTGGTCTCCTTAGGAGCCGAGAACTCTGGACTTCGAGCGGCCGAAGAGTTACCTTCTGGCCTTTGCGGATCAGGAGAAATCCTCCGTGATGACACCTTAGGGTTGTCCATCTCATGAAGCGGGGAAGCAGGAGGAGGCGTTTCGCTCTCCATCATCTCCGGAAGAAGATCCCCCGAGGACGAACATTGTTGAGAAGGGCTATGAGCCGGACTGCAGAACATATGTCTCGGCTGTTATTCTCAGGAAAAGAGTAGGGCATATTTACTAATGTACCTTTGTTCACTGACAGCTCGGCTGACGGCTGGCCCCCTTGTGGGCGTTTTGCGGTAAGGATGCCCTCCGGGGCAGGGCCCCCTGGTGAAGGTTTCTTCCCTCGTTTGGAAACCTCCGTTTCCAAGTCTTCAGGGGTGGTCCTTTTCTTCCCGTGGGGAGAGGGGATTCTAGATCCACCTCCCCGATCATCCCCCGACGGGGAGGCACTAATTCCCCCGGGTAGGATGTGTAACGTATGAAGCCCGCTTTTGGCTTCTCTATTCCTCTCCTCGTCTTCTCCTGATGGCACTTGATAAGGTGCGCGGGCCAGCATCCTAGTTAGTACAGGATCCGACGAGCCTTTGGGAAGAGGGGCCGAACACCTGATCCTCTCCGCCTTTCTTATCCAGTCCTGGCCGAGGGTAGTTTTTCAGAATAATGTTGTGACAAGTATAATGATAGCATGTTCGGTCACAGAGTTACTTACTTGGGTATCTAGACGGTTGTAGTTGAGACCCGCGTCCTCGGTGGTGTCCGGACACTTTATTCGTGATCCGAAGAATAATCGATACATCCCTTCAAGCGTCACGCCGAAGAAATGTTGAATGGTTCGCGGTCCTTCCGAGTTGAACTCCCACATACTGAGAGATCGACATTGGCATGGCAGGACCCGACGAACTAACATTACTTGAATTACTTTGACGAGATTGATATCCCTTTTGAGGAGATCTCGGATGCGGCTTTGCAATGTCAGCATGTCATTAACTAGCCCCCAGTCCAGCCCTTGGTTGACCCATGATGCCAGTTGGGATGGAGGATCAGAGCGGAAGCCTGGGGCAGCTGCCCGCTTTGTAGGGTGTTGTGATGTAAAACCACTCCCGTTGCCATAGGTCGGACACCTCCGGGAAGGAACCCTTTGGCCATAGGGCGTCGGCACCTTTTCTTATTATAGCGCATGCGCACTCCGCGTGCCGCTCATCGATCATCTTCGGCTTCACATTAAAGGTCTTGAGCCATAAGCTGAAGTGTGGGGTAATGCGGAGGAAGGCCTCACACACGACGATAAACGACGAGATGTGAAGGAAGGAATTTGGAGCTAGATCATGAAAATCTAGCCCGTAATAGAACATGAGCCCTCTAACGAAGGGATCAAGCCTAAAGCCTAGCCCTCAGAGGAAGTGGGAGATGAATACAACACTCTCGTTGGGTTCGGGAGTGGGGATAACCTGCCCTTGAGCAGGTAGCCTGTGAAGGATTTCGGCGGTCAGATACCTAGCCTCCTGATAACCCACAAGTGTAGGGGATAATTGTAGCCTATTTCGATAAGCAAGAGTGTCGAACCCAACGAGGAGCTAAAGGTAGAACAAATATCCTCTCAAGGCCTATCTGCCACTGATACGACTCTATGCATGCTTAATGTTCGCTTTACCTAGAACAAGTATGAAACTAGAAGTACTTTGTAGGTGTTGTTGGATAGGTTTGCAAGATAATAAAGAACACGTAAATAAAAAGTAGGGGCTGTTTAGATAAAGAAGCAATAAAGTAAATATAGCGAGTGTGGAAAAGTGGTGGTAGGAGTTGTGAAATTGTCCCTAAGCAATTGACTACGTTACTAGACTGGTAATCACTATTGCAATTCTATTTGAGGGAGAGGCATAAGCTAACATACTTTCTCTTCTTGGATCATATGCACTTATGGTTGGAACTCTAGAAAGCATCCGCAACTACTAAAGATCATTAAGGTAAAACCCAACCATAGCATTAAAGTATCAAGTCCCCTTTATCCCATACGCAAACAACTTACTTATTCGGGTCTGTGCTTCTGTCACTCATGCCACCCACCATAAGCAAGAACGTATTGCAAACCCTACAGCAAGAATCCCTCACGCTTGCGCAACACGGAGGGCACAATAGGACAACACCAATAATAAAACATGCAATTCAAACCAATCATAGCAATTCATCAATCACCGGTAGGACAACGAAAATATACTCAGACATCATAGGATGGCAACACATCATTGGATAATAATATGAAGCATAAAGCACCACGTTCAAGTAGAGGGTACAGCGGGTTGCGGGAGAGTGGACCGCTGAATATAGATGGGGGAAGGTGATGGAGATGTTGGTGAAGATGGCGCAGGTGTTGGTGTAGATCGCGGTGATGATGATGGCATCCGGCGGCGTTCCTTGACCTCCTCCCTAGATGGAAGAAGGGTTTCCCCTCTGGTCCTTGGCTCCCATGGCTTGGGAGGGGCGAGAGCCCCTCCGAGATTGGATCTATCTCTCTGTCTCTCTCTGTTTTTGTGTTCCCAGATTCTGCCCCTTCACCGTTTCTTTTATATCCGGAGGTCCGTAACTCCGATTGGGGTGAATCTTTCGCCCAGATTTTTCTCATAAAATTACCTTTCTTGCGGCAAAAGAAGAGCGTCAACCGCCTTACGGGGTGCCCATGAGGGTCCAGGGCGCGCCTGCCTCCCTGGGGCGCGCCCCCCTGCCTTGTGGCCCCCTCGGGCACCGTCTCGCGTTGATTTTATTTCCCAAAAATCACAAATATTCCAAAATAATTCTCCATCCGTTTTTATCCCATTTGGACTCCGTTTGATATTAGGTTTCTGCGAAACATAAAACATGCAACAAACAGGAACTGGCACTGGGCACTGGATCAATATGTTAGTCCCAAAAATAGTATAAAAAGTTGCCAAAAGTATATGAAAGTTGAATAATATTGGCATGGAACAATCAAAAATTATAGATACGGCGGAGACGTATCAGCATCCCCAAGCTTAATTCCTGCTCGTCCTCGAGTTGGTAAATGATAAAGAAAAAGATAATTTTTGAGGTGGAATGCTACCTAGCATAATCTTGATCATATGTCTAATCATGGCATGAATATTAAGACACGGATGATTCAAAGCAATAGTCTATCATTTGACATAAAAACAATAATACTTCGAGCGTACCAATAAAGCAATCATGTCTTTTCAAATCAACATGGCCAAAGCAAGCGTATCCCTACAAAATCATATAGTTTGGCCATGCTTCATTTTCGTCACACAAAATGCCCCCATCATGCACAACCCCGATGACAAGCCGAGCAATTGGTTCATACTTTTTAATGCGCTTCAGCTTTTTCAACCCTCACGCAATACATGAGTGCAAGCCATGCATATAGCACTATAGGTGGAATAGAATATGATGGTGGAGGTTATGTGGAGAAGACAAAAAAGGAGAAAGTATCACATCGACGCGACTAATCAATGGGCTATGGAGATGCCCATCAATTGATGGCAATGCGAGGAGTAGGGATTGCCATGCAACAGATGCACTAGAGCTATAAGTATATGAAAGCTCAAACAGAAAACTAAGTGGGTGTGCATCCAACTTGCTTGCTCATGAAGACCTAGGGCATTTTGAGGAAGCCCATCGTTGGAATATACAAGCCAAGTTCTATAATGAAAAATTCCCACTAGTATATGAAAGTGACAACATAGGAGACTCTCTATATGAAGAACATGGTGCTACTTTGAAGCACAAGTGTGGTAAAAGGATAGTAACATTGCCCCTTTTTTTATTTTTTATTTCTTTTTCTTTTTCTTTTTTTGCGGGCTTATTTGGCCCCTTTTTTTATTTAGGCTTCTTTGGCCTTTCTTCTTTTTCTTTTTTTATGGGGCAATGCTCTATAATGATGATCATCACACTTTTATTTACTTACAACTCAATACTAGAACAAAGATATGACTCTATATGAATGCTTCCGGCGGTGTACCGAGATGTGCAATGATCTAGCGTCACAACGACATCAAGAAACGGACAAGCCATGAAAACATCATGCTAGCTATCTTACGATCATGCAAGGCAATACGACAATGAATGCTCAAGTCATGTATATGATGATGATGGAAGTTGCATGGCAATATATCTTGGAATGGCTGTGGAAATGCCATGATAGGTAGGTATGGTGGCTGTTTTGAGGAAGATATAATGAGGCTTATGTGTGATAGAGCATATCATATCACGGGGTTTGGATGCACCGACGAAGTTTGCACTGACTCTCGAGGTGAGAAAGGGCAATGCACGGTACCGAAGAGGCTAGCAATGATGGAAAGGTAAAAGTGCGTATAATCCATGGACTCACATTAGTCATAAAGAACTCATATGCTTATTGCAAAAGTTTATTAGCCCTCGAAGCAAAGTACTACTACAAATTCCCCTAGGGGATAGATTGGTAGGAAAAGACCATCGCTCGTCCCCGACCGCCACTCATAAGGAAGACAATCAAAGAAACACCCCATGCTTCAAATTTGTCACACAACGGTTACCATACGTGCATGCTACGGGACTTGCAAACCTCAACACAAGTGTTTCTACAATCCACAACTACCCACTAGCATGACTCTAATATCACCATCTTTATATCACAAAACTATTGCAAGGAATCAAACATATCATATTCAGCGATCTACAAGTTTATGTAGGATTTTATGACTAACCATGTGAATGACCAATTCATGTCATCTCTCTAAATTGATATAAGTGAAGCAAGAGAGTTTAATTCTTTCTACAAAAGATATGCCCATGCTCTAACAAATATAAGTGAAGCAAAAGAGCATTCTACAAATGGCGGTTTTCTATGTGAAGAGAAACAGGCAATCCAGACTTCAAATGATATAAGTGAAGCACATGAAGCATTCTATAAAGCCATACTCAAAAGATTTAAGTGAAGTGCAATGAGCATTCTATAAATAAACCAAGGACTATCTCATACCAGCATGGTGCATAAAAGAAAAATGAAAACTAAATGCAAAAGACGCTCCAAGACTTGCACATATCGCATGAACGAAACGAATACAAAAACATACCGATACTTGTTGAAGAAAGAGGGGATGCCTTCCAGGGCATCCCCAAGCTTAGACGCTTGAGCCTCCTTGAATATTTACTTGGGGTGCCTTGGGAATCCCAAGCTTGAGCTCTTGCCTCTCTTCCTTTTCGTCATATCGAGACCTCCTCGATCAAACACTTCATCCACACAAAATTTCAACAGAAAACTCGGTAAGATCCGTTAGTATAATAAAGCAAATAACTACTCTAAGTACTTTTGCAAACCAATTCATATTTTGTTTTTGCATTGTGTCTACTGTAATATAACTTTTTCATGGCTTAATCCACTGATAGAAATTGATAGTTTCATCAAAACAAGCAAACTATGCATCAAAAACAGAATCTGTCAAAAACAGAACAGTCTGTAGCAATCTGAAGATTAACCATACTTCTGGTACCCCAACAATTCTACCAAAATTAGGAAAAATAAACAATTTGTACAGAAAGACAGTGAAAAAGGAATTAGAACCATTTGACGTTCCAGTTAAAAATGTAAAATCACACACTACATCCAAAGTTTTTGTCCTGCACCGTACAAACCAACAAGCATTCTAAACATCCTAAAGGCAAACCTTGGCACATTATTTTTATAATACAATGGAATTGTACAAGGGGATAATTATTTTTGATGAAAATTTTCTGTAATTAAGATTCACAAAGTTTCCGTGAGCATGAACAAAGTTCAAGGAGCTCTCCCACTTCAACAATGCTTGTCTTTCTCACTTTCACTTTCCTTTTTGAAAAGTTTTGGTTTCCCCTCTTTATTTTTGTTGTTTTTAAACTATATAAAAGCACACAACAGAAATAAATGACTCTCTAAAACTTCCGGGTTGTCTCCCTGGCAGTGCTTGCTTTAAAGCCATTAAGCTAGGCATATAGTGCTCAAGTAATGGATCCACCCGGATCCCAAGGTATATCAAAGCCAATTTTAATTAACAATGATTTGTAGTTTAGTAGTGAGCACAAAGTAACGTATATCATGCAACAACGAAGTATAACTCTCTTCCTATGCATCGGCATGTCATAAAAGAACAGTTCATGCACACATAGTAAAGGCCAATGCATAGTATAAGCAGTTTCTTGCAATTCTATCGTGTTGAAAACATAAAGAGGCGGAGATGCAGTTCCTCTCTCATAATAATTGCAAGTAGGAGCAGCAAGCACATGCATATTATATCTATCAAAATCATCATGTGTAGTAGTAGAAGGCAACCCATCAATATAATCCTTAATAAGCACAAACTTCTCCGATATAATGTAGTTGGGAGAATTCAAAAAGATAATAGGACTATCATGCGTGGGTGCAATAGCAACAATTTCATGTTTAACATAAGGAACTATAGCAAGTTCATCTCCATAAGCATAATCCATATTGGCATCTAGGCCACAAGCATAGCAAGCATCATCAAAAAGGGATAGTTCAAGAGAATCAATGGGATCATAACAATTATTATAGAAATCATCCTTCGGTAAGCACGAAGGGGAATTAAACAATGTATGAGTTGGAGGGTTACTCTCATTAGAAGGTGGGCACGGGTAGCTAATCTGCTCTTCCTCCTTTTGTTCTTCGCTCTCCTCATCATCTTTTTCATCCAATGAGCCCACAGTTTCATCAATTCCTTCTTCCATAGACTCCTGCAAAATATTAGTCTCTTCTTGGACAGCGAAGTCTTTCTCAATAATTGCATATATTGGAATTGTATTCATAATTTTCATAGCAATATCTAAGTATAGCAAAAATTTCAGGTCTGTAAACTGAATCATCAAAATCGTCAAACTCTTTAACATAGATTCAATCCCATAAGCACCCATAAAAGCAACAAATTCTTCTATTTGTTCCACATCATAGTAATCATAGATACCATTAGCATAAGAAGCCAAGGTTTTATTATCATTAAATTTGCATGAAAAGGGAAGGTGTGGAGCCTTCATCCTAGAGCAACAAGTATAATCATATCTCAAGCATAGTTGCCTAGCATACCAATACAACATATAAATTTGATCCCATAATAGTTTCCCTTTTTGTGTCAAGCGATAGTCCCTAAAGTATTCACGTTGATCCAACGTGTCTCCCATAACAAAATTGAATGGGGTTTTCTCAGGATTATCAAAGTAGTACATAATTTCTTTCACATAATGAGCATCGAGGGTTTTAGGAGGTTCCCCTTCTCCATGAGTAGCAAGTACACCTAATATTTTTTGGTATTTTGTGTTCCATATCCATAACTAAAGATAAAGAACAACTTAGAACAGCAAATAAAAATTACTTAGTGATAAAGCAAACAAGCACACACGAGAATATTCACCCTACGCTATGACTCCCCGGCAACGGCGCCAGAAAAAGGTCTTGATAACCCACAAGTGTAGGGGATAATTGTAGCCTCTTTCGATAAGTAAGAGTGTTGAACCCAATGAGGAGCTAAAGGTAGAACAAATATCCTCTCAAGTCCTATCTGCCACTGATACGACTCTACGCACGCTTAACGTTCGCTTTACCTAGAACAAGTATGAAACTAGAAGTACTTTGTAGGTGTTGTTGGATAGGTTTGCAAGATAATAAAGAACACGTAAATAAAAAGTAGGGTCTGTTTAGATAAAGAAGCAATAAAGTAAATATAGCGAGTGTGGAAAAGTGGTGGTAGGAGTTGTGAAATTGTCCCTAAGCAATTGACTACGTTGCTAGACCGGTAATCACTATTGCAATTCTATTTGAGGGAGAGGCATAAGCTAACATACTTTCTCTTCTTGGATCATATGCACTTATGATTGGAACTCTAGCAAGCATCCGCAACTACTAAAGATCATTAAGGTAAAACCCAACCATAGAATTAAAGTATCAAGTCCCCTTTATCCCATATGCAAACAACCTACTTACTCGGGTCTGTGCTTTTGTCACTCAAGCCACCCACCATAAGCAAATCATGAACGTATTGCAAACCCTACAACAGGAATCCCTCACGCTTGCGCGACACGGAGGGCACAATAGGACAGCACCAATAATAAAACATGCAATTCAAACCAATCATATCAATTCATCAATCACCGGTAGGACAACGAAAATCTACTCAGACATCATAGGATGGCAACACATCATTGGATAATAATATGAAACATAAAGCACCATGTTCAAGTAGAGGGTATAGCGGGTTGCGGGAGAGTGGACCACTGAATATAGATGGGGGAAGGTGATGAAGATGTTGGTGAAGATGGCGGAGGTGTTGGTGTAGATCGCGTTGATGATGATGGCCTCTGGCGGTGTTTCGGCGCCACCGGAAGCAAGGGGAAGAGGGCCCCTCTTCTTCTTCTTCTTCCTTGACCTCCTCCCTAGATGGGAGAAGGGTTTCCCCTCTGGTCCTTGGCTCCCATGGCTTGGGAGGGGCGAGAGCCCCTCCGAGACTGGATCTATCTCTCTGTCTCTCTCTGTTTCTGCGTTCCCAGATTCTGCCCCTTCACCGTTTCTTTTATATCCGGAGATCCATAACTCCGATTGGGGTGAATCTTTCGCCCAGATTTTTCTCATAAAATTAGCTTTCTTGCGGCAAAAGAAGAGCGTCAACCGCCTTACGGGGTGCCCACGAGGGTCCAGGGCGCGCCTGCCTCCCTAGGGCGTGCCCCCTGCCTCGTGGCCCCCTCGGGCACCGTCTCGCGTTGATTTTACTTCACAAAAATCACAAATATTTCAAAATAATTCTCCGTCAGTTTTTATCCCATTTGGACTCCGTTTGATATTGGGTTTCTGCGAAACATAAAACATGCAACAAACAGGAACTGGCACTGGGCACTGGATCAATATGTTAGTCCCAAAAATAGTATAAAAAGTTGCCAAAAGTATATGAAAGTTGAATAATATTGGCATGGAACAATCAAAAATTATAGATACGATGGAGACGTATCACGTCCCTAAGCTTCTTGATGTCCTCCTTTGTGATGGAAGAGACCATCCACCGGCCTTGAATGTTGGATCCGGACATGGTTGAAGGTCCGGAGCGCTTAGACTGAACCTTGGGTGCTGGAACTCGAGGTAGGGGAAGGGAAGGATCAGGCGTGGAAAGAAAAGGACGGGTCTCGGCCTCTTTATAAAGAGGGTGAATATCAAGCGTCCTCCGCGTGGCCATTTGGAACTTGCCTAAAACCAAGGAGTCATACTGACGACACGGTTGGGTTACCCACGCCCGTATTGATGAGAATCCCGTGATAAGGGGAACACGATCTCTGCTCCGACAAGACGTGCCGATAAAATCGCCTTGCAAGACATGCATCAGCAGGTTGAGAAAAACGGTTCGTATAATGACCGGGCCGCGGCGTGATGTCACGCTATGAAAAGTTGTCAGCAATTTAGATTTGTGGAATATTGTGCTCTCTACGGTGGTACATGGAATTTGTTTTGCAGAGCCGAACACGATTAGTGTGTTCAAAAATCTACCTTGGAGTATTCAAAGAAGGAACCCGCCTTGCAATGCCGAAGACAATCTGCGCGCCGGACTCATCGTCATTGAAGCTTCGTTCTGGGGCTACTGAGGGAGTCCTGGATTAGGGGGTCCTCGGACAGCCGGACTATGTACTTATGCCGGACTGTTGGACTATGAAGATACAAGATTGAAGACTTCGTCCCGTGTCCGGGTGGGACTCTCCTTTGCGTGGAAGGCAAGCTTGGCAGTTCGGATATGTAGATTTCCTTTTCCCTGTAACCGACTCTGTGTAACCCTAGCCCCCTCCGGTGTCTATATAAACCGGAGGGTTTAGTCCGTAGGACAACAACAATCATAATCATAGGCTAGCTTCTAGGGTTTAGCCTCTACGATCTCGTGGTAGATCAACTCTTGTAATACTCATATCATCAAGATCAATCAAGCAGGAAGTAGGGTATTACCTCCATAGAGAGGGCCCGAACCTGGGTAAACATTGTGTCCCCCACCTCCTGTTACCATTAGCCTTAGTGATAGCCATATTGTTTCTTGTCATATAAATTGCTATCATTTAGTTGTTTATCTTGCTTAGCATAAGTTGGTGCACATAGGTGAGCCTAGTTGTTGTATGTTTTGTGCTTGACAAATTAACCACTAGGTTTATTGCGCATTTGTTTAAGCCTAAACCATAATTATTTTAAAGCGCCTATTCACCCCCCCCCCTCTAGGAGAAATCCACTCTCTTTCAGTTGCAACTCCACGAACCAGCGATTCCAGCTTCTGCCGATGCCGGTTGCAGCATCCTGTTCGCGCGAGAGCATCCGACATCCAGCAACTTGCAGCTCCTATCCTCGATGGTTCCAACTTAGCGCGACAATGATTGTAGCTTCTGATGTTCGCAATTGCAGCTTGCCACCATGCCCCATGATGCAAGCAACTTTGTGGCTTTTGCGTGCTCAAAAACAGGTGGCCATCCGTGTTAGTTCTAGCAGCAGCACCCCTCGCTTTCGGTGGACTCATGCTTACCGGCCCGCCTGCATCTACTCGCAACATGGCGCTCCTCAGGGTGCAGTGTTGGCGAGTGGCCCAAGCAGGGGGATGGGATAGGAGGTGGGAGGCAGGCGAATTGAATCTCATCGGCCTTCAGCTGCATCCCGATGAGCTGGAGACAGGGAACTCCCCACCATCGAGAGGGCGTGTGGGACAATGTGTTGCACCGGGGAGGAAAGAAGATAAAATTGTTGTGATGTGAGACGCTTTTGAGGGGGAGAGGATAAGCTGAGTTGGTCGCACGATCTCGTTAAATCGAACGCCCGTGACACAACCGGCGCTTTGTTTGGCCAGTCGGTCGCGGCAAGTGTTTTCCTTTTTTATACTGTAAATAAAGAATTTTTGTAAATGACACAAACATTTTTTGAATGTAAAACATTTTTCTAAATGCTATCCACATGTTTTAAAAGTTGCACATACATTACATAAACAATTTTTATGTAACATATGGTTTTTATAATATTTTTAAAATATTAAAAATAAAAATAAAAAAAAGAGAGAAAAAACGAAACTGGTTGAAGACCCAGGAGGCCAGGACCCAAACCAAATAGCCCCAGAACTGTAGACACGTCACCAGCCTCCCTCCACCCCCACCCACGCCCTCTCCCGTCTCGCTCACGCTGTCTCGCAATCGTTCCTCTCCACCCACTGTCATCAAGAAAAAACGAATCGTTCCTCTCCACCTCCCTGACGCGAGCGACCAAAGTCCGGCGGCCGACGCGGCAACGGCGGCGGAGGTATGCTCCCATCCCACCCGAAACTTCCCCCTATCCCACCTTATTATCTTCCGTTTCTATCAGTTGAACCCTCTAAGACCTAGTTCCGTGAGATGGAATTTAGCAGCCCCTTTGGGCACCGACAACAGCCCTACTTCAGAGGCACCTCAAATAGATGTTCATAAATCTGGTTGGGCATTTCACCGGCAGTGACTCGACCCAGTTTCCCTTCGTAATCGACTGTAGCACGATTCTTGTTCCTACTACTTTGGTGATAGTTCTAGTCCCGTTCAAATTTCATTAAAATTGAATTTGCGTGCAACGGGTTAGCGCTAGTTACTAGTGCAAGCAATTTCAGATGAGATGCCACTCTATTTAGGGGTAATTATTAATTTGATTTTGCCAACTGAAAGTGGATCTGCTCATATGGAAATACAGGGCCTCCCGAGCCTTCTAGGCAGTCATCTCTTGGATGCCTTTTTGTATCCTGCGTCTCTATTGTTCATTGTTTTTGATATAGCTTACCACTCGTGCCAAGTGGTTGTATCCTGCGTCTCTGACAGGCGTGTTTTTCATCAGGAATTATCATCCACACTGAAATATTCTTTTATACAGAAGGTGCCTGTTAGATCGACTTTCTACATTGCCTTTTGAGAAAACATAGAGGGATCTTTCTGCCCTCTGCTCTTACCTGAAGCTAGAATCACGGAGGGGGTGCTCTGATAGGTCTATGCACCCTGTGTCGATCTCCTTTCAACCCTTCACTGCAACTTCAGCGGGCAATTTTTCCTCAAGGTACGTTTTTGCCTGCTGGACCTGTATTCAGTTTCTTGGCCATCTCTTGTGTTTCCTTTAATTTTAACCCTGTTTCTTGGTTTTTTGGCATTAGGACCACTAATGTGAGGTCTCGCTGTGATTTTATCAAGTTGCTGACAGTTGGAAGAAGTAGTGGATACCGTGCCATGAATTCCGGACCAACTTCTGCTTCCAGGTCTGAAACGACCGGGGAACAGGATTATGCTGTGGGAGAGAATGATGGTGTGATCATAGTCGACCACGGGTCACGGCGACAGGAATCTAATCTCATGCTAAGTAATGAACCGGTTATTTTCCGTGAAATTTCTGGTGTTTCCCATGGTGCTTATCTTGAGTAATTTCTTGAAAATTGCAGACGATTTTGTTGCAATGTTCAGGGCAAGGACTGGCTACAGGATTGTTGAGCCTGCTCACATGGTATGCTTATTGTTGTTGCAGCCCTCCACTAATTTTTGACAGTAAGCTGGCAATCAGTAAATCAACTTGTAATTTCGATTTCAGGTTACATAAAGTATTTCTGGATTTAATTTTCCCTTGCTTGCCACTGAACATGGCTACATATTTCTAATTGAGTGCTGGCTATTCTTTGAAACTACCTTCTACTAGCCAACTCACAAGATCACTCAAAAAATAAAAAATAAGTAACTTGCATGGTCATTCATTTAGAATTCTCTATCTGACATGATTTTATTCAGTAGCTTCTTTCTATCTACCAATGAAAATCCGTCTATACACCGCTGTACTTTCTTATTTTCTTCTGAGCAATGGGAGAATTTCCATGATCACTCATTTGGATTCTCTGATGTTCCGCTTGTTCGAATCCGTACATATTTTGTTGGCTACATCCACAAAGGAACACTTTGAGTTTAGGTTAACATCACATGGTATTCTAGTTGAGGATAAATATATTCAATGGTCTAAGTCGTCAGCTTATGTGTCTAAGATAAGCATCTGCCACTACTAATGTTTCCCATGTTGCTGTTTCTGATGCTTTGTAGTGACAATGTGACATAAGTAATTTGAAATTGTTTTCCGAAGTAGTGATTTAGAAATATTTCTAAAGACATTGTTTTTACAAGTAGTGTTTCAAAATTATTCCTAAAAGATATTTATGGTATAATTGGGAGTTTACTTGTTGATTGAAACCATTGCTGGTATGATAGTACTATTCTAGCAACACATTGACTTTTTATGTTGGTATCTATTTGTCCATTCTCCAATTGCTATTCTGTTGTACTATTAAATCATATATGGGCTGGAGACTCCGGGGCAAATAAATCATATTTATTTAGTTCTTCTTTCTACGCTTAGGACTTTTGTTTTCACTTTACGGTTTATGAAGTGGCTGAATGTGTGCTTTTGGCAAAATGAAGGAGCTCGCTGAGCCTACTATTAAAGAAGCATTTGGAAAATGTGTCCAGCAAGGAGCATCCCGTATTATTGTCAGCCCATATTTCCTTTCACCTGGACGGCACTGGAAACAAGTAAGATTTTCAGTCATTTAACATTAGTAATGCAGAACGCTCAAGACTTGAGGCTATTTCAGTTTATTAAAATGTTCAATGCAGAAGTAGGTAGTGGTTTCTATGCTATATCTTAATGCTTACTCCCTCCGTTCCAAATTACTCGTCGTTGAAATGGATGTATCTAGAACTAAAATACATCTAGATACATCCATACGTGCGACAAGTAATTCGGAACGGAGGGAGTACATGGCTATAGTATGACAATATTTCTCATTCAATTCTGCACTGTTTTTTTTTTTGCTCAGGATATTCCTTCTTTAGCAGCAGAAGCCTCTAAAGAGCACTCTAACGTGGCCTACATTGTCACTGCTCCTCTTGGATTGCATGAGCTTATGGTGGTATGTGCTCATTAATTCCCCTATAGTCTATCACAATGTGCATTGTGCATTCAGTAGTCATTTTCTTATGAGAGCTAGTAGTTGTAATCGAAAAGTAAACTAGATGCCCGCTGAAAAGTTTGAAACTGCATTTTTAGACAATTATTCTTCCAGCCCTCCAGAAAAATCATGAAAAGGAATATGGACTAACCTTGATAAGTAGATCTACGAAAACATCCACCCTTTTGATGACTTTCTACATTTTTCTTTAAGGGAATGTTGAACTTCTCTACTAAAAAGGCATAATAGATTTTCTTTTTCTGGACAATGAATCCAAGAGTTATTGAACACTACAGATTAATATTTCATTACCTTAGCATGCCATCATGTAACTGTGTTACACTCTGGTATGTGATTCTATACTGTATCAGTATGTCACGGTTGCTATATTTAGTAAGCGGCATGCTAGTATTCGAAACCAGAAATCTGAAATTATCGTGATAATCTGCTTTAATTCGGTAATATGGTATTTATAGATAGCAAACCAAAATATTTACTCCTTTGGTGAGTTACTTCTGTATTTACATCTATCAAAGTGAATTTTGTGCAAAATATGATATCTACTGATCGAATATACCACCTACTCCACTGTTCATATTATCCAAGGCAATCTCCTTTTTTTTGACAATCAAGAAGAGCAATCTCCTCTTAATAGAAGAGGCGATGCCAGCAATGGTTGGCGAGTTGCTCCGATCATTCAGTATCATCTCAAAGTAGATTTGGTTACAAATTCCACGGCAAACATGTTTCTGTAGGATATTATGAACGACCGCATCAAGTACTGCCTGAGGCACGTTGCAGGCGATGCTGATGAGTGTGCAGTATGTGCTGGGACTGGAAAGTGCCACCTCTACTCCTGACGGTGATGACATGTGAGTTGCTCGAAAGTCTAATCAGGTCATCCTGTTTTTGGCTCATTGGCAGCACAGATTGATGGCTGAGGCCAATAATTCCATCTTGTTAACCCATGCTCCTTGTTATCTGCCATGTAATCAGAAAACATTGTAACAATGATCTCGGCGGTTTTATTCAGCTTGTAGATTTAGAGTGTTTTCAGTAGTCTGAACAAGATATCATGACAAGAGAGTGTAAATTTGTCATGCAAATCAAACACTGCTTGCTATGCACTACCGCAAGAAAAAAACTGTTACGAAAATGTCTGGAATGACGCTCCATCGCCATCCTCCGCCTCTTAGTTGTTCTCTCTCTGTTCTTTTTTTTTTTTGTTTGCGGGGTGCCTCTGAATTGTTCTTTCTCCCTGCTGCAGCCTTTTCGCCGTCGCTATGTATACGCTGTCCAGCCCGTTTATTGTTGCTTGTTGCTGACGGACCGCCGCCTCCTCTGTTACAAAATACAAGATGTTTGAATTTTAGCGTCAAAGTTCTAAAACGTTGTCAACAAGCCGACAAGAAAACTTATGCGTCTTATCTTATACTCCTTTGATCCGGAAATACTTGAAATGATGTGAGTAGTACAAACCGTACAAACCATCACATCGTCTTGCTCATGGTTCCCGTGGATGGTCGTTGGATCCAGGTCATCCATGTTGTCTTCTGCCACCTAGGACCTTTATATGCTTCGTCTTGCATTCAACCTTGAGCTGCTATGCAGGGTGACATTCCTTTCAAGCACTTTTTTAATCGTTCTTCTAATTATTTTGCATTTTGTTTATTCGTCTGCATTTGCTATGTTCTTTTTGTTCCCATGAACGCACCAAACTGCCTATTGCCGTGTGTCTCTTCTTAGGATACAGTGAGATTTGAACACTATGAGATAAAAAAAGACTTGAAACTATGGCAAGCACTTTTAGTAGTGCAGACTCTTGCAGGGGTGTGCTTCCATATGAGTCTATCCATAAAATCACAAGCATAAACAAGAATACAAGAAATTCAGGCCGTACTATTAGCGCCAAATAAGTTTCTAATAAGAGGAATATTCCAATTTTTGGATTGAGGAAACCAAAAATGAGAGACTCGTCCAAGGGTAAATAAAGGCTTGGTTTTGAATTCGACGATGACTATAAGTATTTTCCCAAAAAGGGTACCTAGGTTCATTCCAGACAATAGTATGCGTTTACAAATTTGCAAGGTGCACAATCTAAAAGATTATTTTTTATCTTAAGAACTGAGCTCCAGAAGACATATTTAGGCACATGCTTAGGGTACCTCTAGCCGATCCCTTAAAACATTTAACTCCTCAAAATATTACCTTTTGAGGAGTTAACAGTACTTAGCTAGCTAAACCCTGATGGGAAACAAAACATGAAAATCAAAAAAATTTCTGCCGAACACCCAAAATTCAATCTAGAAGATATATATCAACGAGAGGGGAATGTGTCTACGCACCCTTGTAGACCGAAAGCGTTAGGTTGTAACGCGATTGATGTAGTCGTACTCGTCGCGATCCAATCTGATCTAGTGCCGAACGGACGACACCTCCGAGTTTAGCACCTTCAATCCTTGTTATCTGCCATGTAATCAAAAAAAAACATTGTACTAACAATGATCTCGGTGGTTTTGTTCAGCTTGTAGATTTAGAGTGTTTTTTTTTCGAAATGGAGGCATAAGATTTGCCTCATCTATTAAATAAGGAGAGAATAGAGTTTAGAGAATTACAACACACACACACATTTGGCATGACAATTACTCGCCCAGAAAAATATTCCCTAATTTCTTTGCGCCCGAGGCCATCCAAAGCTTGGCCTCGTCGACGATGGCGGTGAGTAGGATGGTCAGTGGTGCACTTTTGTGGCGGAACACCCATGCATTTCTTTCATTCCAAATGGTCCAAGAGACGAGCATGGTGAGGGAGGCCATAGCTTGCCGGTTAGGGTTGTGGTTGTCGGTTCTCTTGTCCCACCACTGGTAGACGGAGTCATCCATGAGCCACTCGGAAGTATCCATGTGCGCAAGACCTAGTTTCTCAATAAGAGACTTCCATAGCCGAATCGTGTAGCGGCACTTGAAGAAAAGGCGGGCTCCTGATTCTTGCTCCCTATTGCAGAGCTTGCAAAGGCCACAATTTGGCCAACCTCGACGCTCCAAGCGATCGGCGGACCAAATCCTATCTTGCAACGCCAACCAAGCAAAAAACTTAACCTTTGGAGGTGCACATGCCTTCCAAACCATGCGATCCAAGGGGGATAGAGTCATGCCTAGGAATTGCGCCTTGTATGCGGTGGCCGCCGTGTAGATCCCATCATTCGCATGCTTCCAAACGATGACGTCTTCGGTTTGCTCATGAAGGTGGACGTCATTAAGGAGCATCCAAAGAGTGAAGAACTCCCTATGTGGGCGATGGAGACAACCGTGTCCATGTCATGATTGATCTTGAAGATCCAAGCGTTCCCCACAAGGGCCTCACGGACCTTCCAATTCTTTATTCTCGAGGCCGCAAACAAGAGTGGCACGATATCCTTGGGTTTGCGACCAACAAGCCACGGGGAGCCCCCAAAAGGCATTTTGGCGCCATCCCCTACGGTGATAGTCGTAGAGGCATAGAAAAACTCGAGGTCCTCCTCCGTGCACGGGTTTCCAAGGCCAACCCAGTTTGCGGGGCTCAGTCCATTCATACCATAGCCATCGGAGCCGCAAAGCACGTGCAAACTTGTCGGTGTCGAGCACCCTGAGGCCACCATATTCTTTTGGTCTACAAACCACCTTCCAGTTGACCTTGCATTTGGCTCCTGTTGTCTTGTCCGAGCTAGACCAAAGGAAAGCTCTCTCAATTTTGTTAAGGCTATGGAGAGAGCTCTGAGGCACGATGAGGGCCGTGATGGAGAATACTACTTGGGAGGTAATGACCAACCTAACAAGTGTCGTACTACCGATGGTAGTGATGTTTTGGCCCTCCCAAGTGACCAATTTGCCGGCCGCTTTATCCTCAAGGTATTGGAAATCCACCTTCGTCAGTTGCCAAACAAAGAGTGGTAGTCCTAGGTATTTGACCGGAGAAGAGGCACGTGCTGCCGGCATGCTCTGAAGAATTTGCTCAAGGTCAAGGTGATTGCAGCGAATAGGCACAACTGAGCTTTTTTGGAAGTTGGAACAAAGGCCTGTGACATCCCCAAAGCCTTTCGGGATAGAGGCAAGATTGTCGATGTCCTGCTTGATGGGGGGCACAAAGACCGCCACATCATCCGCATAGAGGGAGGTGCGCACCATGGCACCCCGACCACGGATCTTATGTAGGAGCCCTTTTCGCGTCGCCAAGTCTAGGATCTTATGCAAGGGGTCAATTGCCAGGACGAAGAAGAGTGTAGAGATGGGGCCCCCCTGCCTGAATCCACGACCATGCTTGATAGGAGGGCCGGGTAGCCCGTTTAGCATTATCCGAGATGAAGAAGAGGATAGAAGCGCAACAATCCAAGCTCGAAATTTTGGAGGGAAGCCCAACCGTTGGAGCAGCTCAAGAATGTATCCCCACTTGACTGAGTCGAAAGCCTTGTTTATATCAAGCTTGAAAAGGAGTGCGGGGGTCTTGCATTTGTGTAGACGCCGGGCAGAATTCTGAACATACATGAAGTTGTCGGGGATACTTCTCCTTTTAATGAAAGCACTCTGGGCGTTGGAAACAGGTCATCCATGTGGGGCGCAAGGCGTAGTGATAGAACCTTGGCAATGATTTTAGCGATGGCATGTATGGGGCTAATGGGCCTATAATCAGAGATGCCTTCCGCGCCATCCTTCTTAGGCAGCAGAACAACATTGGCAGAGTTTAGCCACTGCAAGTTGGAGGTGTGTAAGCAATCGAAGTGTTGAATGACCCCCATGATCGTATGCTTGATGATTCCCCAACACTTCTTGAAGAAGATCCCTGTGAAACCATCAGGTCCCGGCGCCTTGTTACTAGGCACCTCTTTTATAGCCTCCCAAACCTCCTCCTTGGTGATGGCGGCGTCGAGGTCTTGCAAGGCATGGGCCTCAATGCCCAGTTCCTCCCAATTGAAATCCTTATTGCTCGTACTTCCCCGGCCCATGACCTCGGAGAAGTGATCATGGATGATCTTCTCTTTTTCCTTGTGGTCGGTCACCCAACCAGGAGCATGCTTTAGCCGGTGAATATGGTTTTTTCTCCTATGGGCATTGATGCGACGGTGGAAGAATTTGGTGTTGGCATCACCCTCCCTCAGATTTGCCAGTCTAGCACATTGGCTCTTCCTAGCCCGCTGAAGAATCGCCAAACTAACCACTCTTCGCTTAAGTCTAGCACGCAGGTCCCTCTCCTCAGGTGAGAGGGCTCGTTCCTCTTGCGCCAAGTCCAACTGAAGGATCACCAAGAGGGCCGCATGGAGTTGGATCTTAGCCTTGGAGAAAAACTTCTTGCTCCATTCAGTGAGCCGGGTCGCGGTTTTCTTAAGCCTATGATGAAGAATTTGGAAAGGCTCTGTGTGGTTTACACGCTCATTCCACGCCTTTAGGACGACGTCATAGAATCCAGGCAAAGATACCCAAAATTTTTCAAATTTGAAGGACCGTGGATGTCTAGGTCCCTTGTCATCAGCAAGCAGGAGGGGGCAATGGTCGGAGAGGGAAGATGAAAGGGCATGCAACACATGCGTGTTGAAAGTTGTGTCCCACTCGGCATTGCAAAAGAAAGAGTCAAGCTTGCAAAGGGTGGGGTTTTCTTGCTCATTGCTCCAAGTAATGCGTCTACTTTGGAGATGAATTTCTTTGAGCTCACAAGATTAAAGGGTTGCGTGGAAACGGTTTATCCTGCTCCGGTTTATATTTCTCTTGTTCTTGTCTCGTGCTTAAGTGTAAATCTGTCATGTAAATCAAACACTGCCTGGTATGCACCACCAACAAATTGTTATGCCCCCGCAAGAAAAAAATGTTACGGAAATATTTGGAATGACGCCCCATCGCCATCCTCCGCCTCTGAGTTGTGCTCTCTCTCTCTCTCTCTCTCTCTCTCTCTCTCTCTCTCTCTCTCTCTCTCTCTCTCTCTCTCTCTCTCTCTTGCGGGGTGCCTCTGAGTTGTTCTTTCTCCCTGCTGCAACCTTTTCACCCTCGCTGTGTATTACGCCGTCCTGCCCGTTTATTGTTGCTTTTTGTTGCCGGACCGCCGCCTCCTCTGTTACAAAATAGAAGATGTTTGAATTTTAGCGTGAAAGTTCTAAAACGTTGTCAACAAGCCGACAAGAAAACTTAAGCGTCTTATCTTAGGGCATGTACAATGGTGCTATCTTACGAGTGTCATGTAGGATAGATGATGAGGTGGAGGAGAGAGAACTCATAAGAAAAGGCTTGTCTTCTCTTAATTAAGAGAAGACAAGAGGTGATCTCTTAGCATAATATGTCTCACCACATATTTAGGAATTGCTAGTTATTAAAGATAAGGCTAAGAGATGACCCATTGTAGATAATTTTTTTTGTCTTCTCTAAAGCACATGCAAGACTTAAGATAAGATTATCTTATCAACCACTGTACATGCCCTTATACTCCTTCCAGCGCCCTTCAACCGAGACAGACATGCCCCTCTCGCGTCGCCTCCCCCACGAGCGACTCGCGAGGACTCAGCCGCCGCCACCGCCTAGCCCCTCCAGCGCCCTTCTCCCCCTCCGCCGCTACCGATGGTCGGCGCCGGGCAAAGCCAGTGCGTGCGACGGCGGCGGCGAAGGGTCTCTCCTCCCGTTCCCGGATCCGCGGCGGCGCGGGTGTCCTGATCCGCGGGGTGCGGCCCTCTTGATGGTGTGGCGGATCCCGGAGGCGGCAGACTCGTTGTGGTGCACGGGTGCCCAGATCCATGGGTGTGGGACTCCCGGCAGCGTGTGGGCTCCCGGCGGCAACATGATCGGTCGACGGCGGGCTTGGGCGATGGCGTCAGCCGCGCGGTGCTGGATCTTGTCGCTCGCGGCGGATCTCGCCACTCCGGCCTTCGTGGACGAACCTGGACCAGGGCGGCGACCCCGTTAGGCATGGCGACGGCGCCCTCGGCTGGCGGCGTTCGCGGGGGTGGATGGACGACGTCTTGACCGCGTGGGCGGTGAGTCACCGCTGGATCTCCTCCGCGCTGCAGGCTCTCTCCCGTTGCACTTGGTGGCTTATGATCGCGGTCGTCGGCCTCGGTGCGTTCGCGGGGGCTGGTAGAGGTGACATCGGACCGGAGGAAACTCCGGATGACTCGTTCATCCCAACGGTGACGACGACCAGGGTCGCCGTTCTCCTTGCAGGCGCCGTCGAGGTCCTTGCCCTCCACCCCGACCCCATACCCGGGTGAAAACCCTAAATCTCCTTAGATTGGGCGGCGACGACACTGCATGTATCATACCCTTCTTGGAGGCGTCGCTTGGGGAGTTTGGATGCTCGGTTTGAGGAACTGCAGGTGGAGAGGATGGGACCAGTGGCAACAGGTGGTGTTTCCCGTTGGAGGAGCGGCGTGGAATCTGGCACCTCGACAATGGCGGGTCTCAGCGGCATGGAGCAGCGGGGTCTCGCCGGTGGGCGTTTGACGATGGACGAGCGCAGGATGGTGGCGTTGTCTGGCGTCGTGGTGGCGTCGACGACAGCTAGACCGGGCAAGGTAGATGCAGCAGTACAACACTGAATATGGACTGGTGGCAGATGGCTGCAGCGGCCTCATACCCGGCAGACGTCCTGGTTGGGACCTCAAGTCTTAGATGTTAGGTTTGGCTGCGAGGTCTGTTTGGTATTAGGCCCAGACTATCAACATCGTTACATCAACTGGATAGGAGTAGCGACAGATGTTGCCTAGATGGTGGCTTTAGTCTTAATGTTGTACGACTTTGTAAAGTCTTGTGTGAATAATTAATAAAATGGCTGCATGCATCAACAGATGCAGAGGCCGGAGGTTCTCCTTCATTTAAAAGAAAAATCTTATACTCCTTCCATCCGAAAATACTTGTTTCTCCGATAAGTATTTCCGGACGGATTTTGAAATGATGTGAGTAGTACAAATCGTACAAACATCACATCGTCTTGCTCATGGTTCCGGTGGATGGTCGTTGGATCCACGTCATCCATGTTGTCTTCTGCCACCTAGGACCTTTATATGCTTCGTCTTGCATTCAACCTTGAGCTGCTATGTAGGGTGACATTCGTTTCAAGCATGTTCTTGATCGTTCTTCTTATCATTTCACATTTTGTTTATTCGTCTGCATTTGCTATGTTTTTTTTGTCCCTATGAACGCACCAAACTGAATGTGGCCGAGTGTGTCTTCCTAGGATACTGTGAGATTTAAACACTATCAGATAAAATAGACTTGAAACTATGGTAAGCACTTTTAGTAGCGCAGACATTTGCAGGGGCGTGCTTCCATATGAGTCTATTCATAAAATCACAAGCATAAACAAGAATACAAGAAATTCAGGCCATACTATTAGCGCCAAATAAGTTTCTAATAAGAGGAACATTCCAACTTTTGGATTGACGAAACCAAAGATGAGAGACTCGACCGAGGGTAAATAAAGCCTTGATATCAAATTCGACGATGACTATGAATATTTTCCCCAAAAGGATACACAATAGTATGCGTTTACAAATTTGCAAGGTGCACAATCTAAAAGATTATGTTTTATCTTAAGAACTGAGCTCCAGAAGACATATTCAGGCACATGCTTAGGGTAGCTTTAGCCGATCCCTTAAAACATTTAACTCCTCAAAATATTACCTTTTGAGGAGTTGACCGTACCTAGCTAGCTGAACCCCTATCCAGTTAAATCCTGACTTTCAAAACCCACCCAACTCTCTCATGTTTTAGGGCAACCACAAGTTCTCAGGAAAACTTCTTTCTGTCTGTGATGCCTCCTCTGTTCGCCTTCACCAGTGCCACCGGCTGCCCCAGGATTGGAACTGCCGGCTACTGGCGCGTCCCTGACAACTCTTCCCGCCGGAGTTATGCCGTCGTCATCGCTGCCCACTGTAGAATTGCATGCTCTAGCCAATGCAACCAAAAGATCGATCTGATGGAAGAGACTGTTGGAAATATGCCCTAGAGGCAATAATAAAAGGATTATTATTATATTTCCTTGTTCATGATAATTGTGTTTTATTCATGCTATAATTGTATTATCCGGAAATCGTAATACACGTGTGAATACATAGACCACAACATGTCCCTAGTGAGCCTCTAGTTGACTAGCTCGTTGATCAATAGATAGTCATGGTTTCCTGACTATGGACATTGGATGTCATTGATAACGAGATCACATCATTAGGAGAATGATGTGATGGACAAGACCCAATCCTAAGCATAGCACAAGATCGTGTAGTTCATTTGCTAGAGCTTTTCCAATGTCAAGTATCTTTTCCTTAGACCATGAGATCGTGTAACTCCCGGATACCGTAGGAGTGCTTTGGATGTACCAAACGTCACAACGTAACTGGGTGACTATAAAGGTATACTACGGGTATCTTCGAAAGTGTCTGTTGGGTTGACACGGATCGAGACTGGGATTTGTCACTCCGTATGACGGAGAGGTATCTCTGGGCCCACTCGGTAATGCATCATCATAATGAGTTCAAAGTGACCAAGTGTCTGGTCACGGGATCATGCATTATGGTACAAGTAAAGTGACTTACCGGTAACGAGATTGAACGAGGTATTGGGATACCGATGATCGAATCTCGCGCAAGTAACATACCGATTGACAAAGGGAATTGTATACGGGGTTGCTTGAATCCTCGACATCGTGGTTCATCCGATGAGATCATCGAGGAGCATGTGGGAGCCAACATGGGTATCCAGATCCCGCTGTTGGTTATTGGCCAGAGAGCCGTCTCGGTCATGTCTACGTGTCTTCCGAACCCGTATGGTCTACACACTTAAGGTTCGGTGATGCTAGGGTTGTAGAGATATTAGTATGCAGCAAACCGAAAGTTGTTCGGAGTCCCGGATGAGATCCCGGACGTCATGAGGAGTTCCGGAATGGTCCAGAGGTAAAGAATTATATATGGGAAGTCGAGTTTCGGCCATCGGGAAAGTTTCGGGGGTCACCGGTATTGTACCGGGACCACCGGAAGGGTCCCGGGGGTCCACCGGGTGGGGCCAGCTATCCCGGAGGGCCCCATGGGATGAAGTGGGGAGGGGAACCAGCCCCTGGTGGGCTGGTGCGCCCCCTTGGGCCCCCCCTGCGCCTAGGGTTGGAAACCCTAGGGTGGGGGGCGCCTCCACTTGCCTTGGGGGGCAAGGCAGCCCTTGGCCGCCGCCCCCCTAGGAGATCCCATCTCCTAGGGCCGGCGCCCCCCTGGGGACCCTATATATAGAGGGGGGAGGGAGGGAAGCCGCACTCTTGCACTTGGCGCCTCCCTTCCCCCTTGCTACACCTCTCCCTCCCGCAGACGCTTGGCGAAGCCCTGCCGGGATCCCTGTTGCATCCACCACCACGCCGTCGTGCTGCTGGATCTTCATCAACCTCTCCTTCCCCCTTGCTGGATCAAGAAGGAGGAGACGTCACGCTGACCGTACGTGTGTTGAACGCGGAGGTGCCGTCCGTTCGGCGCTAGGATCTCCGGTGATTTGGATCACGACGAGTACGACTCCCTCAACCCCGTTCTCTTAAACGCTTCCGTTCGATCTACAAGGGTATGTAGATGCACTCCTCTCTCTCATTGCTAGATGAACTCATAGATTGATCTTGGTGAAATCGTAGATTTTTTTTTATTTTCTGCAACGTTCCCCAATAGTGGCATCATGAGCTAGGTCTATGCGTAGTTCTCTTTGCACGAGTAGAACACAAATCTGTTGTGGGCGTAGATGTTGTAAACTTTCTTGCCACTACTAGTCTTATTTTGCTTCAGCGGTAGTGTGTGATGAAGCGGCCCGGGCCGACCTTACACGTACGCTTACGTGAGACAGGTTCCACCGACTAACATGCACTAGTTGCATAAGGTGGCTAGCGGGTGTCTGTCTCTCCCACTTTAGTTGGAGCGGAGTCGATGAAAAGGGTCCTTATGAAGGGTAAATAGAAGTTGACAAATCACGTTGTGGCTTTTTCGTAGGTAAGAAAACGTTCTTGCTAGAACCCTATTACAGCCACGTAAAAGATGCAACAACAATTAGAGGACGTCTAACTTGTTTTTGCAGCAATTGCTTTGTGATGTGATATGGCCAAAAGTTGTGATGAATGATGAATGATATATTGTGATGCATGAGATCATGTTCTTGTAATAGGAATCATGACTTGCATGTCGATGAGTATGACAACCGGCAGGAGCCATAGGAGTTGTCTTAATTATTGTATGACCTGCGTGTCAATGATTTAACGCCATGTAATTACTTTACTTTATTGCTAAACCGTTAGCTATAGTAGTAGAAGTAATAGTTGGCGAGCAACTTCATGGAGACACGATGATGGAGATCATGATGATGGAGATCATGGTGTCATGCCGGTGACGAAGATGATCATGGAGCCACGAAGATGGAGATTGGCCATATCATGTCACTACTATTTGATTGCATGTGATGTTTATCATGTTTTGCATCTTGTTTACTTAGAACGGCGGTAGTAAATAAGATGATCCCTCATAATAATTTCAAGAAAGTGTTCCCCCTAACTATGCGCCGTTGCGACAGTTCGTTGTTTCGAAGCACCACGTGATGATTGGGTGTGATAGATTCTAACGTTCACATACAACGGGTGTAAGACAGATTTACACATGCAAAACACTTAGGTTAACTTGACGAGCCTTGCATGTACAGACATGACCTCGGAACACAGAGTCCGAAAGGTCGAACATGAGTCATATGGAAGATACGATCAACATGGAGATGTTCATCGATGATGACTAGTCCGTCTCACGTGATGATCGGACACGGCCTAGTCGACTCGGATCATGTATCACTTAGATGACTAGAGGGATGCCTAATCTGAGTGGGAGTTCATTAAATAATTTGATTAGATGAACTTAATTATCATGAACTTAGTCTAAAATCTTTGCAAAAATGTCTTGTAGATCAAATGGCCAACGCTCATGTCAACATGAACTTCAACACGTTCCTAGAGAAAACCAAGCTGAAAGATGATGGCAACAACTATAGGACTGGGTCCGGAACCTGAGGATCATCCTCATAGCTGCCAAGAAAGCATATGTCCTAGAAGGACCGCTAGGTGAAGCACCCATCCCAGAGAACCAAGACGTTATGAACGCTTGGCAGTCACGTGCTGATGATTACTCCCTCGTTCAGTGCGGCATGCTTTATAGCTTAGAACCGGGGCTCCAAAAGCGTTTTGAGCAACACGGAGCATATGAGATGTTCGAGGAGCTGAAAATGGTTTTCCAAGCTCACGCCCAGGTCGAGAGATATGAAGTCTCCGACAAGTTCTATAGTTGTAAGATGGAGGAAAATAGTTCTGTCAGTGAGCACATACTCAAAATGTCTGGGTTGCACAACCGCCCGTCCCAGCTGGACATTAACCTCCCGGACGAGGCGGTCATTGACAAAATCCTTCAGTCGCTCCCACCAAGCTACAAGAGCTTTGTGATGAACTACAATATGCAGGGG
This sequence comes from Triticum dicoccoides, assembly GCF_002162155.2. Taxonomy (NCBI): domain Eukaryota; kingdom Viridiplantae; phylum Streptophyta; class Magnoliopsida; order Poales; family Poaceae; genus Triticum; species Triticum dicoccoides. The sequence continues at coordinate 93,457,254 of NC_041389.1, read as the reverse complement.
ATGGTGAAAACTATTCCTGAAGTATTTTCAATGCTGAAGTCAGCAGAGGTAGAAATCAAAAAGGAACATCAAGTGTTGATGGTCAATAAAACCACCAAGTTCAAGAAAGGCAAGGGTAAGAAGAACTTCAAGAAGGACGGCAAGGATGTTGCCGCGCCCGGTAAGCCAGTTGCCGGGAAGAAGTCAAAGAATGGACCCAAGCCTGAGACTGAGTGCTTTTATTGCAAAGGGAAGGGTTACTGGAAGCGGAACTGCCCCAAATACTTAGCGGACAAGAATGCCGGCAACACTAAAGGTATATGTGATATACATGTAATTGGTGTGTACCTTACCAGTGCTCGTAGTAGCTCCTGGGTATTTGATACTGGTGCCATTGCTCATATTTGTAACTCAAAGCAGGAGTTGCGGAATAAGCGGAGACTGGCGAAGGACGAGGTGACGATGCACGTCAGGAATGGTTCCAAGGTCGATGTGATCGCCGTCGGCACGCTACCTCTACATTTACCTACGGGATTAGTTTTAAACCTCAATAATTGTTATTTAGTGCCAAGTTTGAGCATGAACATTGTATCTGGATCTCGTTTAATACGAGATGGCTACTCATTTAAATCCGAGAATAATGGTTGTTCTATTTATATGAGAGATATGTTTTATGGTCATGCCCCGATGGTCAATGGTTTATTCTTAATGAATATCGAACGTAATGTTACACATATTCATAGTGTGAATATCAAAAGATGTAAAGTTGATAACGATAGTCCCACATACTTGTGGCACTGCCGCCTTGGTCACATTAGTGTCAAGCGCATGAAGAAGCTCCATGCTGATGGACTTTTAGAGTCTCTCGATTATGAATCATTTGACACATGCGAACCATGCCTCATGGGCAAAATGACCAAGACTCCGTTCTCCGGAACAATGGAGCGAGCAACCAACTTATTGGAAATCATACATACCGATGTGTGTGGTCCAATGAGCGTTGAGGCTCGCGGAGGATATCGTTATGTTCTCACTCTCACTGATGACTTGAGTAGATATGGGTATGTCTACTTGATGAAACACAAGTCTGAGACCTTTGAAAAGTTCAAGAAGTTTCAGAATGAGGTAGAGAATCAACGTGACCGAAAGATAAAGTTCTTACGATCAGATCATGGAGGAGAATATTTAAGTCACGAATTTGGTACGCACTTAAGGAAATGTGGAATCGTTTCACAACTCACGCCACCTGGAACACCTCAGCATAACGGTATGTCCGAACGTCGTAATCGCACTCTATTGGATATGGTGCGATCTATGATGTCTCTTATTGATTTACCGCTATCATTTTGGGCATACGCTCTAGAGACAGCTACATTCACTTTAAATAGGGCTCCGTCTAAATCCGTTGAGACGACACCGTATGAATTATGGTTTGGGAAGAAACCTAAGCTGTCGTTTCTAAAAGTTTGGGGATGCGATGCTTATGTCAAGAAACTTCAACCTGAAAAGCTCGAACCCAAGTCGGAAAAATGTGTCTTCATAGGATACCCTAAGGAAACCATTGGGTATACCTTCTACTTAAGATCCGAGGGCAACATCTTTGTTGCCAAGAATGGATCCTTTCTGGAAAAAGTGTTTCTCTCGAAAGGAGTAAGTGGGAGGAAAGTAGAACTCGATGAAGTACTACCTCTTGAGCCGGAAAGTAGTCCAGCTCAGGAAAATGTTCTTGTGGTGCCTACACCGACTGGAGAGGAAATTAATGATGATGATCAAGGTACTTCGGATCAAGTTGTTATTGAACTTCGTAGGTCCACAAGGACACGTTCCACGCTAGAGTGGTATGGCAACCCTGTCCTGGAAATCATGTTGTTAGACAACGGTGAACCTTCGAACTATGAAGAAGCGATGGCGGGCCCAGATTTCAACAAATGGCTTGAAGCCATGCAATCCGAGATAGGATCCATGTATGAAAACGAAGTATGGACTTTGACAGACTTGCCCGATGATCGGCGAGCGATAGAAAACAAATGGATCTTTAAGAAGAAGACGGACGCGGATGGTAATGTTACCATCTATAAAGCTCGACTTGTCGCTAAGGGTTATCGACAAGTTCAAGGGGTTGACTACGATGAGACATTCTCTCCCGTAGCGAAGCTAAAGTCCGTCTGAATCATGTTAGCAATTGCCGCATACTATGATTATGAGATATGGCAGATGGACGTCAAAACGGCATTCCTTAACGGACATCTTAAGGAAGAACTGTATATGATGCAGCCGGAAGGTTTTGTCGACCCTGAGAATGCTAACAAGGTATGCAAGCTCCAGCGATCCATTTATGGGCTGGTGCAAGCATCTCGGAGTTGGAACATTCGCTTTGATGAGATGATCAAAGCGTTTGGGTTTATGCAGACTTATGGAGAAGCCTGCGTTTACAAGAAAGTGAGTGGGAGCTCTGTAGCATTTCTCATATTATATGTAGATGACATACTTTTGATGGGAAATGATATAGAACTTTTGGACAGCATTAAGGCCTACTTGAATAAGTGTTTTTTCAATGAAGGACCTTGGAGAAGCTGCTTACATATTAGGCATCAAGATCTATAGGGATAGATCAAGACGCCTCATAGGTCTTTCACAAAGCACATACCTTGATAAGATATTGAAGAGGTTCAATATGGATCAGTCGAAGAAAGGGTTCTTGCCTGTATTGCAAGGTGTGAAATTGAGCTCGGCTCAATGCCCGACCACGTCAGAAGATATAGAAGATATGAGTATCATCCCCTATGCCTCAGCCATAGGATCTATTATGTATGCCATGTTGTGTACCAGACCTGATGTAAACCTTGCCGTTAGTTTGGTAGGAAGGTACCAAAGTAATCCCGGCAAGGAACACTGGACAGCGGTCAAGAATATCCTGAAGTACCTGAAAAGGACAAAGCACATGTTTCTCGTTTATGGAGGTGATGAAGAGCTCGTCGTAAAGGGTTACGTTGATGCTAGCTTCGACACAGATCTGGATGACTCTAAGTCACAAACCGGATACGTATATATGTTGAATCGTGGAGCAGTAAGCTGGTGCAGTTGCAAGAAGAGCGTCGTGGCGGGATCTACATGTGAAGCGGAGTACATGGCAGCCAAGGAGGCAGCGCATGAAGCAATATGGATGAAGGAGTTCATCACCAACCTAGGAGTCATACCCAATGCGTCGGGGCCGATCACTCTCTTTTGTGACAACACTGGAGCTATTGCCCTTGCCAAGGAGCCCAGGTTTCACAAGAAGACCAGGCACATCAAGCGTCGTTTCAACTCCATCCGTGAAAATGTTCAAGATGGAGACATAGATATTTGCAAAGTACATACGGATCTGAATGTCGCAGATCCGCTGAGTAAACCTCTTCCGCGAGCAAAACATGATCAACACCACAACTCTATGGGTGTTCGATTCATCACAATGTAACTAGATTATTGACTCTAGTGCAAGTCAGAGACTGTTGGAAATATGTCCTAGAGGCAATAATAAAAGGATTATTATTATATTTCCTTGTTCATGATAATTGTCTTTTATTCATGCTATAATTGTATTATCCAGAAATCATAATACACGTGTGAATACATAGACCACAACATGTCCCTAGTGAGCCTCTAGTTGAGCTCGTTGATCAATAGATAGTCATGGTTTCCTGACTATGGACATTGGATGTCATTGATAACGAGATCACATCATTAGGAGAATGATGTGATGGACAAGACCCAATCCTAAGCATAGCACAAGATCGTGTAGTTCGTTTGCTAGAGCTTTTCCAATATCAAGTATCTTTTCCTTAGACCATGAGATCGTGTAACTCCCGGATACCGTAGGAGTGCTTTGGGTGTACCAAACGATACAACGTAACTGGGTGACTATAAAGGTATACTACGGGTATCTTCGAAAGTGTCTGTTGGGTTGACACGGATCGAGACTGGGATTTGTCACTCCGTATGACGGAGAGGTATCTCTGGGCCCACTCGGTAATGCATCATCATAATGAGCTCAAAGTGACCAAGTGTCTGGTCATGGGATCATGCATTACGGTACGAGTAAAGTGACTTACCGATAATGAGATTGAACGAAGTATTGGGATACCGACGATCGAATCTCGGGCAAGTAACATACCGATTGACAAAGGGAATTGTATACGGGGTTGCTTGAATCCTCGACTTCGTGGTTCATCCGATGAGATCATCGAGGAGCATGTGGGAGCCAACATGGGTATCCAGATCCTGCTGTTGGTTATTGGCCGGAGAGCCGTCTCGGTCATGTCTACGTGTCTCCCGAACCCGTAGGGTCTACACACTTAAGGTTCGGTGACGCTAGGGTTGTAGAGATATTAGTATGCAGCAAACCGAAAGTTGTTCGGAGTCCCGGATGAGATCCCGGACGTCACGAGGAGTTCCGGAATGGTCCGGAGGTAAAGAATTATATATGGGAAGTCAAGTTTCGGCAATCGGGAAAGTTTCGGGGGTCACCAGTATTGTACCGGGACCACCGGAAGGGTCCCGGGGGTCCACCGGGTGGGGCCACCTATCCCGGAGGGCCCCATGGGCTGAAGTGGGGAGGGGAACCAGCCCCTGGTGGGCTGGTGCGCCCCCCCTTGGGCACCCCTGCGCCTAGGGTTGGAAACCCTAGGGTGGGGGGCGCCTCCACTTGCCTTGGGGGGCAAGGCACCCCTTGGCCGCCGCCCCCCTAGGAGATCCCATCTCCTAGGGCCGGCGCCCCCCTGGGGACCCTATATATAGAGGGGGGAGGGAGGGCAGCCGCACCCTTGCACTTGGCTCCTCCCTTCCCCCTTGCTACACCTCTCCCTCCCGCAGACGCTTGGCGAAGCCCTGCCGGTATCCTTGCTGCATCCACCACCACGCCGTCGTGCTGCTGGATCTTCATCAACCTCTCCTTCCCCCTTGCTGGATCAAGAAGGAGGAGACGTCACGCTGACCGTACGTGTGTTGAACACGGAGGTGCCGTCCGTTTGGCGCTAGGATCTCCGGTGATTTGGATCACGACGAGTACGACTCCCTCAACCCCGTTCTCTTGAACGTTTCCGCTCGATCTACAAGGGTATGTAGATGCACTCCTCTCTCTCTTTGCTAGATGAACTCATAGATTGATCTTGGTGAAACCGTAGAATTTTTATTTTATTTTCTGCAACATTCCCCAACAGAGACTAGGCAACACATTATACGTCTACACTCCCCCTCACGTGTGGCTCTCTCAGGCCTAAACATGGACCGAAAGTGGGCTGCAATTTAATTACGCCAACCGGGTCTTGAACTCAAGACCTCTTGGCTCTGATACCATGTAGAAGTGCATGCTCTAGCCAATGCAACTAAAAGACCAATCTGATGGAAGAGACTAGGCAACACATTATACGTCGAGACCCACGCTGCCGCCCACGGGTATTTGGCCGGATTTGGGTGATCTATGAGGCTTCGAGAGGTACTTCCCACTCTGACCGACTCCACAGCAACCCCGAGCTTCCATCATGGCAGCAGCGTCCCACGGTGCCTCTGCCTCCTCATCATCGCAGACAATTGTATCCCACCACATCCCCGATCATGGCTTCTCCACCGAAGCGTCCTCCTCGTCTCCCTAGTCATGTGATGTGAGCGATGAGGACATGCTCAACCTGGACTCCTCGTGGGTGGCGGCGGTCGAGGCGGAATCTCAACTGGAGGAGGTTGCTCGTTGTTGGCAATCCATGGGATCCCAGACTTGGCGGCGGTGGTGGATGCTGGTGGCGAGGTGATGGGGTCAAGGCTAGGAGACATGTTGGAGTTGTGTGCCGACTGAGGTGCTGCTCCGGCTGGGCGTGTCAGAAGAAAGAAGAAGAGGATGAGACACTTCTTCCATGTCAGGTCTACTTTGTTGGAGGAGTTAAATTTAGGATGCCGATAACTGCCACACGTGTGGCATCTAGTGGGGTTGTGCCGCACGCCCTGTGTGGAACGGAGACGACCCCGCCTGCATGATGGCGTCCGGGCGCACGCAGCCACAGCCCGCACGTCCGGTGTGTGTCACAATCGCCCACACGTCCGGGCGATCGAGCGCGCTGCCCGCACGACCTAACGCGCCCGTCGTCCCGGCCTGCCATCCAACCCCATTCCGCCCTGCCGCCGTCGTCTCCTACCTCTCGATCCCCAACCTCCATCATCTTCCTTCTCTGGTTGCCATGGCAACCAGACCAGATCTATAGCCCCTCCCCACCCCACCCCCACCGCCACCCCACCCCCACCCCCACGACGATGAGCTAACAGGTTGATCTCCGATCTCCTCCTGTTTCTCGTCCTTCTTCTGTCCAGAAAAGTGAAATTGCAGATTGCCCATGAACATGGCGACTAGACCAAAGCTGTCTTGACAAACACACCGCGGATTTGTGTGTATTCAAATTTGCCCACCAAAGTACACCAGATCTGCCATATTCTATCCTAGAGTTGAGCTAAGCTTCTGGGTTGGGTTGGTGCGAGTAGTTGATGCATAAGAATGCGTAGGAATCACTAAAAATAGGGGAAAAGAAAGGAGGGATTTGGGTGGTGCATAGAGAGGGAGGAAAATAATTGCCACATGTTTCTGATGTTAGTTGCCACCTATCTTTTCCGTCAGCTGCCACAATATTGTGTTGTTAGTTGCCATCATATTATGTCCGTTGTTGCCATCGGTTCGAAATGATAGTTGGCATCCAGATTTTAGAAAAGAGAATAAATGTGCATGTCCTACTTGACATGATGTGTTGGTTGTCTATGCAAGAAATGTGATAAGATTGCCGTGTTTTCTTGTATGTGCAAACAGAAAGAATGCTTTCTGCGGATATTGATGCGTTCTTGTTCATGCAGTGATCGAAAACAAAGTGGGAGAAAAAAGAGGAAAATGAATCATGAAGACGACACTGATCCTTGGTTTTCTCAAAGGCCAGAAACGCCCCCCGAGATGCAGTAGAGTACAATCAACTCATTTCCGCAGGGCCATTGCTGCCACTACTAGAGCAGTACGCAAGCATCAGTACGATGCATCATCAGAAAAGGGACAGTTGCCATATTTGTGACAAGGAAGATGACATTCTACTTATGTCCTATAATGTCATTTTTCGCAGGTTCTTACGACCCAACAACACACACGGGGATACCATGGCAAGTACATGCACAGGGTGCAAACACTGGCAGATGTACGGGCGACCAACTTCAAGTAGCCAATGTGGCAAATCAAGGTAACACGTATGGAAAAGAAACATACTGGTGTCGACATGAAATTAAACTTGAAAGGATGGCAAACGCTTACGAGTTATATGGAAAACGCAGGGCCTTCATGTAGCATGTGGCAACAGGTGGCAACCATGTACCTGCCATCAACGTCGTACACAGGTGAGACGAATGAAGTGAATTTGTGGACAGTGATTCAGGAGAATAAACATAGGACAAATGCATTTGCATGCTTGATAACTGCATTTGCCATGCTTGGATAGGTGCAGTTGCCATGCATGGACAACTGCATTTGCCATGCCTGGACAAACGCAGTGCTATTCCTGGGTTGCCATGCATGCACAACTGCATTTGCCATGCATGCACAACTATGGTTGCCATGCCTATACAGATGCAGTTGCCATGTCGAGTCAATTGTAGTTGCCATACCTAATCAAAATGTGATTCATGTGTTTAAACAACTATGGATGACAAGTGTGAACAGAAATCTGTGTGGAATTGTTGAACTACTACATGTGCCATGTTGTACAAACTACAGTTGCCATGCATTGACCAACTGCTAAATGATCACAGGTTGTTATGGTGGAACCACACCGGCAAACATCTCATGGCAAGCTTCATAGTTGCAATCCAATGCTATTGCAGATAGAGCACATCAAATTGGAATGACAAACCAGATGCGATTAGCACATGCGATACAACAAGGTAAAAAATATGTGAACTAGCAAAACAATAGTGCATTTGCTTTTGTGGGAAAGCATGGGGGAAAATGGATTTGTCACGGTGGTGGCGGAAAACAAAAAAAAATGCTACCAAGTGGACGCATGCACCTAGAATGCATGTTTTGATGCTAAAGGATGTTGGTTGCCATGCATTGGCAACAGTAGCTACCATGGTTGTTGAACTATAGCTGCCATGGCTCAAAAACATGCAGTTGCCATGCATGGCCAGATGCAGATGTCATGCTTGCTGTATGAATGATATTTTGCCAAATCAGATGCAGTTGCTATATTTCGTTACGATAAACCTGCCATTCAAGTAATGCTTACATGCTACCTTTTTTGCAGGGCCTTCGACTACAATCAACAACGGCGCGGGGACATCTACTGCGGGAACCTCTGAGCACATGGAAGAAGCGTTCCACCAGCCAGTCAACAGTCCTGCCACAAACAATGCAGAATCAGTGTCGGAAATGGCAATCGTTCCAGCAATGCCGACAAGCACACCTTTGCACACCAGCACAAGCAACACTCAAGCAGATGAAACAACTGCTAATACTGAAGTGAATGATGAAACAGATGACGAAGCACAAGGGGATGAAGAAGATGGGCAATCAGAAATCATGGTGCCTCAGCCACCATATGTTGGGCAGAGATTTGATTCGTTTGAAGATGCCAAGGAATTCTACCAGACATATGCAATGTTCCATGGGTTTGCGGTGAACACCGAATACCATAGGAAAATTTTAAAAACTAACGAGTACAACAGAGGTGAGATAAGGTGCTACAAGGCACGAAGGAACAAGAAGGGGAAAGGTGTTGCCCCTATCATGCCGGAACGAAAGAGAGGTATCATTGTGAAGACAGAATGCCCTGTCCGATGTAAGCTAAACGTAGATGGAGCACAGTGGGTGGTCACTGACTATTTTGACGAACACAACCACAAACTCATAAAGAAGTTTGAGCTGGTAAAATTTCTGAGCGCCCACAGAGGATTCAACCCCCTCGAGAAGAAATTCGTAAAGTTGCTACATGATTGTAATGTCGGTCCGTCAAGAATTGTCCAAATACTGTCCCTGATCCACAATGGAGATGGTAGACTGAGTAGCATGCCCTACATACCAGCAGACGTCACAAACCTGAAGGCAAGGTACCGTAGAGAGAGCAGGTTGGCTGACATAGAAGCCACAATAGCCTACTTTGAAGAGAAAGCAAAAGCAGATGCTGACTTCTTCTACAGGATAAGATTGGACGATGAGGACTGTGTTAGAAACATGTATTGGGTGGATGGTGCTGCAAGAAGGGCCTACAAACATTTCCGTGATTGCATATCATTCGACGTGACATATCTCACTAATATGTACAAGATGCCCTGCGCTCCATTCATAGGAATAAATAACCACAATCAGTCATTGCAGTTCGACTGCGGACTCGTTCGGAACGAAGATACGGATGGTTATGCTTGGCTGTTCAAAACCTTCTTTGGAGTGCATGGATGGACTTGCTCTGATGAACATAATAATAGACCAAGATTTTAGCATGCGTGTAGGCATAGGGGAGGTCTTTCTGTTGGCAGTGCACAGGCACTGCAGGTGGCATATTATTAAAAGGCTAAGGAGACGCTAGGACCATTTTTTACTCACCGTCTAGAGCTGCACAAGGCATTCGAGTTATGCGTGGATCACAGCATGACGATGGAGGATTTTGAATGGAGTTGGACGACTATGATTGCAACATACCAAGTGCAAGATAACGAGACACTTATTGGCATGTGGGAGAAGCGAATGTACTGGGTGCCGTCCTACTTCATGCAGCGCTTCTTCCCATTTCCGCAGACTACGCAGCGCAGCAAGGGGTTCAACACTGTTTTGAAGCGGTACGTGAGCCCTGGCAACTCATTACTGCAGTTTGCCAAGCAATAGACAACTTTGCAACAGAAAATACTGGGATCTGAGCTATAGCAAGAAACGAACACCGCACTCAAGCAGCCTAAATTGCTAATATATTTGCCAATGGAGAGGCAGATGAGCAAGATATATACAAACAAGATTTGTAACAAGTAAGTCGATTATGTTACCCTCTTATTTGCACAAAGCATGAAGATAGTAGGTGCCATATAGAATGCAATGCATTTGCCATCTTTTTTGACTTGCTGATCTATTGAAAATAGCCATTGAATACAGTGTAAGCATGATCTGTAGTTGCCATGTGGGTTGAACTGTAGTTGCCATGTGGGTTGAACTATAGTTGCCATGTAGGTTGAACTGTAGTTGCCATGTGGGTTGAACTGTACTTGCCATGTTAAAATGATATGTAGTTGACATGTGGCCCAAAACTTTGTTTGCCATGTTTTATAAACTGCATTTGCCATGTTAAATGAAATTCATTTGCCAATTCAAAATTTTATGCATTTTGCCATGTGAAAAATATCATGCAGTTGCCATATGGAATCAAAAAACACAAGAACAGATGTAGGAAAAAAACAAGATTTCCATGCCACCGTTGGTTTTAGATATACGTGTTGCTATGTTACAGCCTACATAAACATGAGGTGCTACAAACATAATATAAGAGTTTAACAAACACACAAAAACATGCAGATTCTAGGAAGAAATAAAGCGTGCCAGCATGTACATGGCTTACCAGGTGGACGAACATACGTTCAAGGTGTGTTCATTATTGGGCATGTCGGATTCAGAACCTGAAGACCCGGACAAGGGAAGGAACTACTATGTGAAGGCAACGATAAATGAAGGCGAATATTACTGCCAATGCTGCAAATTCGAACGCGACGGGATTGTGTGTTGTCACATACTAAAAGTAATGGACATGCATGCGGTCACGCGATTGCCCCGCCATTTCATAAGGCAGCGATGGACTTGGGACGCTGACGATGCGTTGGAGCCACAAACATCAAATGCAGTTTTGGTTGTGCATGACGAGAGACCGGAGGCAACCATGGATGCCATGAGGCACGTTGTGTTAACCAAGAACTATGCCGAACTAATACATGAAGCATGCAAGAGTGATGAGACAGTGAGTGTGGCAGAAAAACACAGGAAAGCCCTGAAAAGAGAGCTTGATGAGATCAAAAAGAGGAAGGCTAAAGAATCCTTACACAGGTTCCCCCATACCTCAAGTGTGCCTTCGTCCATGGGTCCATCATCTGAAAACATGGAGGTGGGGTCTGGAACAACAAGCACGCAAAACCAGGTCAGGAAACCGCCCCGTTCCATCACAAAAGGGCATCCAAAAGAGATAAGATACAAATCGGGGTTGGAAATTCAAGCAAAACATAAGAAAGCAAAGAAAGGGGCGGGCAATCCATAAAAGCAATTATGGAGGATTGTAACTTATGTGCTGGTGACATTTTTTGTTAGGTATATGGTCAGGATTTTAAAAATTCAAGAATGACTGTTGGTCGACAACAGGATGTGAAATAAATGGCATGTATGCCACGTATGTGCTGCTAAATCTGCCATGCAGCTACCATCGAATCCGCCATGTGATTTCTACTGAACCTGCCATTGCGCAGATTTTTTGTTTTCAGACCACGCATTTTGTTTCTGTTTTTGACATGCTGATCTATTGAAAAATGGCAACTGGGTACATTTTAAGCATGAAAAAATCGTAGTTGCCATGTGAAATCACCTATAGTTGCCGTGTGTAATGAAAATGCAGTTGCCATGTGGAATGATATCTAGTTGACATGTAACTACAATTGCCATGTTTTATGAACTGCATTTGCCATGTTAAATAAACTGCGTTTGCCATGTTATATGTTATGCAGTTGCCATGTCAAATATCATGCAGTTGCCATGTCAAAATATCATGAAGTTGCCCAAAAAACAAAAAACAGAACGATTACTTTCACTAACCGTGTCTGATCAACTATATTTGCCATGTTTTCAGGCATCATAGACACAATCAAACACCCAACTGGTACTACCAACCACGAACACATAAATAGTACTGAAACATAAAAGTAGCTTCTGTCAAACCTAAGTAGGTTCACATCCACACATATATTACAAATATGTTCAATGCCACTCACACGCCACCACTATATACTAGAGTACGGAAGGGTTGCAGTCATAACATAGTACAAGGACATAGTTTTAAAAGAACAAGTTGATACCTTACATTCATCAGCCACAGAATGTAAGGTAGGCGTGCGGTATGGAGCACCACGTGATCACTTGTACTTCTTGTTGGCTTTTTTGACAGCTTCATCTATGAACTCTTGTGCGTTGGACCGCGTGTTGAAATCTTCAGTCATCAACCAGTTCCATCTGTATATTTTGCGAAGCTCAGTTACCATTGGAGCTGTGACGATAGGGAACCGTCGGCCTTCCCACTTAGCGAGGTATTCCAATGCGTGAAACCCGTAGTCATGCCTATAAAAGAAAAGGAATCAGGTCAACTCGATAGAACAGAAAAATCATAAACTTTGATGCACAGGAGACAAAAGGGTTTAGGATTGGTGTGGAGGACACATGAAAAAGTTAGTAATTACCGGTTTCCTTGCTTCGTAGTCGCGACATAGTCGATTGGAAAATGATTGATCTGGACCTTTGAGTTTTCATAGTGACGGGTCCATGTCTCTTTGAGGTTGTTGATGAAGAATTCAGCATGTGTAGTAAGGTCTGTATCAGCTTCTGAATGCATTGAATCGAGCACCTCAAATCGTTGGTTCTTCAGGTCAAGGCAAATGGCGTAGTGGTGACCACACTTGTCATGTGGGTCATGTGGTGCAAGCTCCTGGAACATGGGAAACAGTACCTGCAAGTAAAAATAAAAGGAGAAAGAAAAAGCAGATTTCACATCAAAAACAACAATGATGTAGTTGGAAAAATGATTATGTAAAGATATTGCCGGATGCAGTAAGAGGTACATGAATGACAAAGAAGCAAGTGAATAAAGATACACCCACAGAGAATGTTTATTTGCCATGTGTAATTAAAAGAAGTTGCCATCCATGTATGAACAAAGTTTCCCAATATTTTAATTCAAGTTGCCACATAATTTGCATTAAAAAACTGTCAAACTTAGTTTGCATGGCAGCTGTTGCCACATGAAACATCTGTCACAAAATAGTATGTAGCCCAAAGTCTGAAGCATAACTACTCATAAAACATAGCATGGGAAAAAAGATGTGCAAAACAAGAAGGAACACTCACGCATTTCTTTAGTGTGAGCTTGAAATCACCATGCTGGGCAAAGTTCTTCCTCAGGATTTTATGGTGGAAGTCACCATCCCATATTTTGCAGGTCACACTGTACTGCATGATCGTTTTGTCGGGACCAAATATCCATATGCCTGTTGATGAAGTCAATCCCACACGCAACAACATTCTTCGACATTTTGCCAAGTGGCCTCACAGACTAGGTAAGATCACCCAGGTCGACGTACGTCGCATCACATTGTATGACTTTGGTTCTGTCCAAACATGAGCTGTATGAAAATGATATAACATGGAAGAATCATGTCTACTAATAAAAAATAAAAAATAAAACGTAAACAAAGCATGGTTGGAATACCAAAGGAAAAAAAAATAAGAGAAAAGCAAGTGAGGAGTTATGTGGTGTGGACGTTACGCTTTCAGCTCCTTCATGTGCTTGCTGTTGGACCTCGGATTTTCAAAACGCTTGACAATATCATACATCTGGTTCTGCTCCTTTGTGGCCTTGACTTCGGGCTCATAGTCATCCGCGGGAGGTGCATGAACTACCCTATGCTGCCTCACAAATCCAGGGGTGGCACTTCTAATGGTATCTTCGGATACCGACTCAGCAGGCACATTAGAACTTGATTGCCCCTGACCCCGTGAGGACCTCCTATTCAATGCTTCATCCTCAATCCTGCGGTAAGCGGCATCAAGTGACACTGAAATCTCATCAGGGGTGGCTACAAGGATCGAAACAGTGGGTTAGGATACTTGGAAACAAACAAGTTATTGTGAAAAAAGGGATGTAGAATATGAAATGTAGGTGCAAAAATAGTGAGTTGCCATGTAGAGACAACTTCAGTTGCCTTGTGTAGTGACATGTAGTTGCCATATGGCAACAACTACAGTTACCATGTGGTAACAACTACAGTTGCCATGTGGCAACAACTACAGCTGCCAAGTACATTGAACTGAAGTTGCCATGTTGCAACAACTCTAGTTGCCGTGTGCTTGGCGAATGGAATTGCAACATGGCAACAAATTGTAGGTGCCATGTTGCAGCAACTCTAGCTGCCATGTGTATCAGATCAAATTTTCCATCACCAGTGACAAACAAAAAAAAGCTTGTGACAAACTTCACACTAAAAAAATGTAGAAACCAAAATGATAAACACGCAAAAAAATGTACCTTTAACTATCGGCTCTGCAAACTTCACAACCTTCCTGCCCTCAGCCATTGGCTGTGCCATCAGTGGGGCCATGCCTGCCAGGAAAGCAAAGGCAACTGGCATAGGATCTTGCGCCACTGGTTCATCTTGACTGCGATTGATGCCAAGGCTACAGCTCGGTGGGGTGAAGTCCATTGGGTGCCTCTCCTCCCTACCAGCCGGACCGCAAACGAGATGTCCAGCAGAATCCAGGGGTGACAGATTAACAAACATTTTTGCCTCATCTGCTGCAGTATCATCAGGCTTATTAGTAAGGTGGGGCGTGCTGCCAGTGGTATCAGCCACAACTTTCTTGCCAGTCTTCTTGTTTGGGCTGTACGGGACACGAATGTTGACTGGTAGCTTAGAAGTGCGCAGATTTAAGATGGGGTTCTCCACGGTGGTGAGAGACACAGTCTACTCCAAACGTTCACCTTCGTCAGTCGTGCCCAGCATGCTGCGTGCCTCGGTTGTACCTCGGACTTCCGTTTTCTCCATAACATTGCTTTTGGCAGGTGGTGGGAACAGTGTGGAAGCAGGCACATAACCAGAGTCATCTCTGCTGCTCCTAGCTACATCTGGTGCATTGGGTATGTCTGCACGTTGCTTGCAGGGGCTACGACGCCTAGGTGGAAGACCAGCTCGTGCAACGGTCACCATAGAAACCTCTGGGCCACCAGAAGCTAGAGCTGTTGTGCCATGAGTCTCACCTGTGGATGGCATCTCATTCTAAATTGTCACCGCAGCCCCTTCTTTTGTGGATGCATAAGTACTAGTAGCCACACGCTTGGAATCCGTCTCAGATGAGCGGGAATCTTCCTTGCCTAGGTTGATATCGGGAGCATCCACTTCAACACTTGCTGATCGGGTGGCAGGGGTCACAACAACATCCCTCATTGCCAGCAGAGTGGGCAATATCTCAGCAGTCCTGGTAGATATTGACTCATCACTCCCAGATGTACGGATGCCTGTTGTTGTAGTCTGCACATCTGCAACCGGCGGAGATGGTCGGCCACTTGCATCAGAGCTGGTGGGAACAGTGGATGGTGCAGCAACAGTTTTCTCGACTGGTGCCTCATGAACATCTGAGTTGCCACTTGTCGACAGCTTTGAATGAATGCGTTCGAGTGGGTCTCTACGGTTCTGCTTGGTCACGCGTGTTGTAGTATTCTTCACCCTGCAAGAAAGCACATGAAGAGTATGAAAATTTGAAAAAAATAGTTGCCATGGTAGTCATATTTAAAAATGGAAAAATGTGTGATGTGCCAGAGCTGCCATTTGAGAACAAGGTATGGATGAGCACACAAGACAAATGTTGGGGGGTGGAAGCCAGTGGAGAGCTGCTAGTTTCCATATGAGTGGGATAAGAATTGCCATGTGACCTAGTTAGCAATTGCCATGCAGCAAAAAAATAAATTATGAGAAAAAAAAGAAGTTGCCATGTGGGACTGATGGCAGTAGCCCATATGGAAAACTGAACAGCTGCAATGAAAAGAAGACGGGTAGTTGCCGCATAAATGTATCAACTGAAAAAGTTGTGTATGATCTAGAATGAATCAAACAAAAGAATAGCACTATGAAAAATGCAAAAATAGGGAGAACCTACTTCTTGCTTGTCTTCTTCAAGTCTTCCAACACGACAGGATCACCGATGTTTGACGTCGACATACAAGGAGACGACCTAGTTGAAGTGGTGTCAGCAACAGTGGCAACACCCTTGTTCAATCGAGCAGAAGCACGGGTTGGCGTTGGTGCTTGTTTCTTCTTAACTGCTCGTCCACCAGCTGTCGCCTCGCTGCACATAGAAAAGATGGCAAAAAAGGATACCAAGTGTGAGACACAAAAATCATGCCGCTCTTAGCAAAACAATGAAAAAGAGGGTCAGTCTGTTGAAAAGGAGAGACAAACAAAACACTAAATAGATGTTGAACCTCCTCCTAGCAGCTACGGGGTCGGTCCTAGACCTCTTGCCAACAGAGCCCTGCCCAACATCCTCTGGAGCTCTGTCCCTCTTTGACGGTGACACCCCCGTGTCTCCCGTAGCTGTTTGTTCAACTGCTTCCTCCGCTGGAGGGACATCTAGTGCAGCCTTATCCTTCGTACCACCTACACGAACTTCACCATGTTCATCATCGTCGGTTGCATGTTGCACATTCTCCATGTCATCTTCATCGTCCTTGTCGAGACCAGCGTCTCCATCTAGATCATCTTGCGTGTCGGGAAGCTCCTATGAGCTGTTGTAGTCGTACCGGCCACGGCAACCAGTTGGTCGATGTGTCCGTTCTTCAACGAATGATGTGAACTGCGTCGCAACCGCGTCGCTGTTGGAGCCATTAAATGCCGTCCAACCCTCCACCAACTTCCGGAGCAAGCTGGTCATGCCGGAGGTAAACAACCCAACTAGATGCTCAACAGGTGCCCTCGCCTGAGCACAAAAACAAAAAAGTAGCAAAAACCAAAGGTACTAGAGTCACATGCATAAGAACAAAAAAAAACCAAAACAACCATAAGACATATATAAAAAATGCAAAGAGAAAACCAATTTCAAAAAAACAAAATAAACGTCCTTGATTACCTCAGTAGGACAAGATGGAGCTGAATGCACATCCATCCACTTGCCAAAGTTTTGTGGTCCACCAAACACATTATAGTCTATAGCATTGTTGGCCATCAGTTGGAAACCAGCAAAAACAACTAAGATGTGAGAGAGAAATAAGGTGCAGTGACTAACAATTCATGTATTGCAAAAAAGAGGAAATAAAAAAAGGACTTTCGACACGGATGGCGGAGTTGCCATATGGGGTCAGACATGGTTGCCATGTGTAGACAACCATGACTGCAAAAGGTATTTATCTCTTGTTAGCCATACATGATTGCCATACGGGGATTTTTCACATGTTATGCAACATCCGAAATTGAAGAATGCCGTGCAAGAATGAAGGCAGAACTAACCTGCGGTTTTCCATATTTCGTATCAGTTATCCTGTCTGCGGCAAGCACAGCCTTAACAACAGCGTCCGTCCATGCAGACACAGCAAACTTATGTGCAAGCAGCGGGCCTCCTATCCCGGTAAGGTCAACGGTGGACAGATCAAGAGCATCGATGTACATGAGCTGGTATACACAATAAAAAAGGAACCTATGTCAGTTTCAATCACGCTATAGTGAAAAAAGAAGCTTATGTAGTTTTCTTCAGTCATCAAGTTGAAGAGAATGAAGAGAAAGGATTTGCCATCTATCCATGTTAGTTGCCATCATGCTTGTCTTGGTAGTTGCCATCTTGTTATACTGGTAGTTGCCATGCAAATTGTATAAGAGATAATGAATGTATGAAGTGAAACATTTTTTGTGTTGTTGAAAAATGCTGGTATACACAATAAAAAAGGAAGCTATGTCAGTTGCAATCATGCTATGGTGAAAAGGAAGCTTATGTAGTTTCCTTGAGTCATCAAGTTGAAGAGAATGAAGAAAAAGATTTGCCATCTATCTATGTTATTTGCCATCATGCTTTGTTGACAGTTGCCACCTTGTTATGCTGGTAGCTGCCACCACCTCAGTATCATGGTTGCCATGTAGATTGTATAAAAAAGATTGAATGTATGAAATGAACACTTTTTTGTGTTGTTGAAAAATGCTATTGCCTTGTAGGCAGCAACTACAGTTGCCGTGGATTAAACAAAAGTCACTTTCGCATGTAAAAGGATTCACATAAAAAAATGAAACAAAGGGTTGCCATGCATGATCTTGTACGGTTGCCATGCACGATCTTGTACAGTTCACACTTATCAACAGCTGTGATGTTGATTTAGGAAAATCAATGAATCGTGATAAGAATATTTGCAGAAGAGTGGGGGAAAATACCATTAGGTGCAAGCGACAACCCTTTTGGTACATCTTGTTTGAGAATGCACCATGCAGGAAGTCAGCGATGAATTTACACCAATTCATTTTCTTCACATCTTTCAGCTTCGCCTGCACAGCACAAATTTGAGGACAAAAAAAGTTGCCGCATCAGCATTCAAATGAAAGCATCAAAAAACTGGCAGTGACTAGCTTCCAGTGACATCAAAATCAAAAAAAATTGAAGGGAAAAAAGAAGTAGAGAAAGAGCATTCACCAGGATGGGGAAGCACTTGTTGCTTGGGCGGAGAGATGTAGTAGGCGCAAAGACAGCTGAGATCAAGTACATGAGCAGCTTCATCTTAAATACCTCGCCATGGGTTTTCATGCCCTCCAACGAAGTTTCCAGCACAGTCGTATTCGGCATGGTTGACACCCCAGGAAACAAACGGGGGGACAAGGCTTCCTCAATCTTATTGTTCACCTCATACGGGACTTTGATTTCTCTGCGGGGCACACCCAAAGTGCAGAACACCGAGTCCTCATCCAAAGGCAGTCTTCCCCGTCTCGGAATCACAAATTCTCTGGATGCAGGATCATAAATCTCACCGAGCCAGTCGCATACAGGGTTCACTAGGTTCTTGCAGCGAACATCCATCAGAGCCTGCATCCCCACCTCACCGGCAGCTCCCTTCTGCTCATCAGTAAATCCATCATTCAAAATGGTTAGGCGTTCTTGCGAAGCCCTATTGCAATGACGTTTCTTCTTCTGCATAACAGAAAAAGGATCATTTGTTGCCATGTTCAATGTCATGAAAAATTTAGTTCTAAATGAAGATTGAAAACATAATGTGACTTTGAAAACATATGGGGGTGGAAAGTGACCTCTTCGCCATCTTTTGCCCGACCAGTCGCGCGATTCTGTTGTGGTGCATCCATGAAGTCATCATCATCATCTTGATGGTCGCCACGAGCCATTGTGCTGCGAGAAGAACAAAACACACGTTAGGGTGAAATGAAAACACAACAGACGGATACAGAAAGAAATGCATAAAGTAACTTCACGCGATATCTTCGATGAACAAAAAAAATGAAAACTCAAATGGTTTGCCCAAGGTTTATGCATTTTGAAGAGGGCAGTAATTGCCATGTGATGAACATGCACAAAAAGGCAGAAAATAATCAAAATGGAAAAGCAATTGCAGAAAACATGGCAACTGGACGTGTATGTGCTTCTGAAGGAAGGAGTTGTTATCTAGCAGAATCTTCTAGCCATATTGGCTCATTTGAAAGTGGCAATTGAGGCAGATCATAGGAAAACCCACCCCCTCCCCCCTAGGACTGTCCAACATGAAATGTGGCAACTAAACACATTGGCTTCATAAAAAATGTGCAGAACATAAGTCACTTTAAAAATGTTGAAGTTGCCATGTTAAACACATGGCACTCCAAAAAAGGGCGCACAACTTCCACTGCACAGCCTGTAATAGGGCAACTCACACCCCTGACATCACGTAAAAATGAGTTGCCATGTATTCACAAGCAGCAAATGTACTAGGTTCAAAGTTGCCGTGTCAAAACACAAGTCACTTGATAAAAAAGGCAGACAACTTCCACTACACAACATGTAATGTGGCAACTCACACCCTGGCCTCACATAAAAATGAGTTGCCATGTAATGTAGTCAAAAATGTTCAGGTATCACAAACCAGCATGGCAAACGCAAACTGAGTCTATTGTATAGTAAATGTGCCATTCTCCTGGATATGGCATGGCAAAAGACATAGTGTGTTCAGAAAATTAGTTGCCACATGGAAAACATGTTGGTGGCAAAACTGACACGATTGATTAGGAAATTAGTCGCCATCAGTGATGATAGTGGCATGGCAACAAGCATAGTGTGTTCACAAATTTAGTTGCCACATGTAAAGCATATTCGTGGCAACTGACACACTTGATGAGGAAATTAGTCGCCATCTGTGATGACAGTGGCATGGCAACATCATAGTGTGTTCACAAAAATAGTTGCCACATGGAAAGTATATTCGTGGCAATTGACACGGTTGATCAGGAAATTAGTTGCCATCAGTGATGATAATTGTTGAAAATGCCATGGCTGCCATTATCCTACACTTTGAACTGCAACTACCTAGATCTAGGGTTCATTCGCAACTATCATACCTTGAAATTTAACATACAAAATACTGCCTACACTGATGGTCATAGCATTTCGACGCAAATCATAACTAACATCTGGAAAAAATCACCCACTCAATCGCAAGGCAAACAACGGATTTGGCTGCGGACGGGGACGGGGACGGATTTGGCCCACATCGGCATGACTGCCACAACGGTGGCGACGAAACTGCGCAATGCCGCCCTAGATGGCAAGCACGCGACTCCACCGCCGACAGGGACACCAGAGCACCGCGAATCGACCAGAATCTCAAGGAAACTCGAGCGGAAATTGAGCATAAAGGGAGGGGGGCACAAAATCGCAGGCAGGAAATGTGAGCACGGGAGGGAGCCTTACCTTCAATCTGCGGCTCTCCGGCGACGACACTCCGGTCCGGTGAGCCCCACCAACGGCCACGAATGCGGTCGACTCTTCCGCCGCCGCTATCTCCTTCTCCTCTCGGTTTCTCCTCTCAATCGAATGCAACTAGTGTGAAACGGGTGGGTTGGGGAGTAATGAATGGGGAGGGGAGTAAACTGAACCGCGAGGGGAGAGCGAAGTGGCGAGACGTGCGAGAAAGCAACCGAAAACGGGCGTGGCGTGCGGGCGCGACGGCACCGCACACCCCTGACTCGCAACCGCTGACCTCGGAGGGAAAACGGCGTGCGGGCGAACTCTCTTACATGCCACACATGCGACTTGTCCTACGTGGCACACAAAATCAACAGCTTCGTGCCAAGATTCGTGCAAAAGGGAATCGACGATGATCGACGTGTGTGGGCGAGTTGGCTAACACCCACACATGTGGGCCTTAGTGTTTCCGTAAATTTAAGGGTTCAGTTAAGGATTCACTAATGCCGATTGGGGATCAGCTGGGTGCCAGTTAGAGAAGTAAAACCAGGTTTTTACAACTCTAATCGGTTATTGGGGATCAGTTAGAGTTGCCCTTATGTCCGACCACTATCTAACTCATCAAAATTTAAGGAGTTATGGTTTAGGATAGGGGGTCGGGGTTTCCCTTAGGAGCTTTTGAAAAAGACGTGCCCAGAAAATGTTTTACCTTGAGAACCTTGAATATAGTGTCAGCTGGGTCTGTTACAATTCTGTAGGCAATGGATGCACGCAGATCCTTGTTAACTGCTTCAATGTCTCTTATTCTTAAATGTATGCAGCATCAAAATATAGCCATTTCATTGTGTATGTGTTAGATATGAATCACCTATATTGTCAGAATTTTACTTTGCAAAATGATAGTTCAATTATCAGCAAATGTACATATCATTGCTTTACGGTCAATTAGCATATAAATATATTCACTCAGGCCCCAGGGGCATTACAGATAATTCCACAGGCAAATCTACCATTTCACAGTCGTTTTAACCAAACAACCTCCAACTTTTCTACAACAACATTTTCACAACATCTTTTCAACCAAATAGCCTCCAGCTTTTCTACAACGGCATTTTCACAACAGCTTTTTCAGAATCTGTAGCTCAACCAGACACAACCTTAATCCACCTTCAACTTTAGGCTTGCAGATTTCATACCAAGCTTTGAGACAGAAAGACTTGGTTTTACTCTCTCCTTGTAGCCCAATCCACAGAATATCTCTCATCACACTTTTCATCTTGGTTAGCAATTTCTTAGAGAACAAAATATTGGACATATAATACCTAGCAACATGACATAATTTATTCACGTACTACCTTATCTCGTGCTTGTATACTTGCCTATGAGCTCTATAACACCTATCACACATCTATTCTTTATTATATCTAGCTGTAAACACCTAAACTCACAAAGGCCTATCCATGAATGTCTTAAAAGAAAACCTATAATTGACAAACATTTCGGAGACATTTCGTCAAAGTTTAGATTTGAATTTCCAACAAAAAAATAGTAAGCTTGGGCTCTGTTTTTCGCGGGCTTGCTAAGAGGATGACCCAAATGAACCACGACAGGTTCCATGTCCATGTTAAAAAAAGGCAGGTTCCATGTGCTCAACAGAAACAAGATTTTTAATTGGATCATCACTTACATGCCTATTTATGAATAGAAGGTTTTTGCTTATCTGGAGCTCGTCCCAAAATCCTTACAAAATTAATCTATGGCGCACCCGCTCTCATCGCAAAAAAAAAGTAAACTATGAGCCTCGCGCTGAGGCACGAGCGGGTGCGTCGGGGGCCCACGTCGCCCCGCTGCTCCCTCGGGCTGCCGGAGTGGCCCTGCGGGAGAGGTGACAACCGGAGTGCTGATCCCCTACTCGCAGGCCAGGAGCCTCATGTCAAGGCGGCGCGCTGTCCTGGAGGCATTCGGCGGGACTCGTCGGAGGAGCAGAAGTGTGACGGAAAGACCTAGGCCCCTCTTGATTTAGCGTTTCCGCTCGTATTCGATCGGTTTCAAATACACGCCTCCACGCATCATTTTCTTTCCAGGCGAAAATCAACGTGTGATCCCTCAAAAAAAAAAAAATCAACGTGTGACCGGTAATATACACTTGTAAAATAATTCAGGTATATAAATTTACGGCCACGACTTTGCGCCGATCGACCGGCCAGAGCCTTGCACCGGTCCCCGCGTGCCTGTTGGTTCACCCTTGTATAACCGTTGGATCTCTATCCACACGTCATCTTCTCTGTGCCAACTTCGTCTAGATCTCTTTTTTTTAAACTCACATCTTAACTTTATTTAAATCTCCCAGCTAGGGATTTTGTCTGATACAACTTGCAAAATGCATTCTGGTGGTTCATTTAACCAAACCTTACATAAATTATTTGCCACTCCATGCCTAGCTAACCGATGTGCAGCAACGTTAGCAGATCGGCTAACCCATGTGATTTTCCAGCGTTCTCTCGAAGTCAGGATTTGCTTAACCTCCTCAATGATCGGTCCCAGCTCCGAGAGATCCTTCTCCTTGTTCCTCAGCTTGCAAACGATCTCCTTGCAGTCCATTTCAACGTGAAGGTTTTGTACAATGAGCTCAACTGCGAGCTGAGCTACTCTTCTACAAGCATATAGTTCTGCTCTTGCCGGGTCCTTGCAGCTCGGATAAGGATGGCATGATCCTCCCAAGAAAGCCCCCTCCTGATTCCTGAACACAACTCCAGTGCCACCCATCTCCCCCACTTTGGACAGAGCACCGTCTACGTTTGCCTTGATCCACCCATCATCTGGTGGTTGCCACTTCTCCCGTTGCCCCTACGATGCTTGCCTGCTCTTTCTTCCATGAATGGACCGCCACTCCTCCATTAGGTGCATTACCCTTTTCGCAATTGCTCCCTCTTCTTCAATTTCTGACCTTCTCTTGCATTGTTCCGCGCGAGCCACAAAGCATATACCCCTTGGACCTGGACAACTTTTGCATCATCGGATGCATCAGCAAACCACGTCAAGAGCCATTTTGATAATGCAGTCTGGGGACTGACTGACTCCAGCGGGATCGCCACCGGCACCCCCATCTCCGATTGCATCATCTTCCAAAACTTCGCTGAGTGGAAACAACCCCAAAATCTGTGATAGTTGGTCTCTTCCCTCCCACATGCTACACATCGCACCCCGTCCTTGATCTTCCTCCTCTGAAGTTCAGCTCCGACGGCTAGCCCATTCCTAATGAGCCGCCACATATGCGTTTTAGCCTTTCCCGGAGCTACGGTGTCCCATAAGCTCATCCACGCCTTGTGGTCCGCCACATTAGATGATGTTTCCGATCGGCCCATTTTTAGTCGTTTCTGGGTCATCTGCAGGTGGTACGCCGACCGAACCGTGAAGACACCATCTTTGGTGAAATTCCATGCTAGATAATCCTCCATCGTCTAGATCTCATAGAAACAGAAACACAGCATTGACCCTTCTCGCGAAAATGGCTTGGCACGCCACGCAGCTCCGTGACGGCACGAGCGGCTTCCGGCCACAAATTTGCAGCCCCCCACTCGCTGCACGAGCGTGCCTCCTCCATGCCATGCGTCTGAAGAAGAAAAGACAGCCGTCATCAAATCGCTATCAGCTTGCCGTACTGGGTTGAGAAAAAATGTCGCCATTGAAGCTTTTTTCGCCTCGCCGCGCTGCCGTATATCCAGGACGCACAGCTCCTCGCGGCTCACCGTCGCTGCTTGTAGCAGAGATCCAGTCGTTGTCGTAGCACCTTGGTTTGCCCAGGTCTCCAGGACCTCGTCTCCGCCCGTAGTAGCAAATCACCTCACCCATCATAGCAAATCGGTTCGCAGGTTGCAGCATCTCGCGGGGGCGCCAGGACCTTGTCCTCGCTCGTGGTAGCAAATTGCGTCGCCGGTCATAGCAAATCGCTTTGCCGGTTGCAGCATCTCGCCAGTCGCCGGGACCTCGCCTTCGATCGTCGTAGCGTCGTGGGTCGCCGGCCGTAGCAAATCACTTCGCCCGTTGTAGCATCTCGCCGGTCGCCGGGACCTCGCCTTTGGTCGTCGTACTTGGGTCGCCGGTTGTAGCAAATCGCCTCGCCTGTTGTAGCATCTTGCCCGTCACTGCGACCTCGCCTTCGACCATTGTAGCATTTTGGATCGTCAGTTGTAGCACTTTTGGCCACCGGTTGTAGCACTTTTGGACGCCTGTGTACTAAAAATCACTTCACCACGTACGGCTCATGGAATCCACAAGGGTTGCAGGCGACCATGGCGGGGAGCAAGCGGGGATGTGAATTAACGAGAAGGATGGGATGGGAGAGGGGCTCGCCGGCAACGATGGAGGACGAGGCTGGGAGCCGAGTAGGCCATGAAGCTGCAGTTGCTAGCCATGGCAAAGAAAAAGAGGTAGCGAGTTGAGGAGGAAGACACCCACGAAGGTTTCGTGGATAAGGAAAAGGGCGGTGCGCTGGCCACACAAGACACGTCGCGTGACGACATGGGGGCGAGCTGGGAGCGTTCGATCTACTTGTATCGTACGTGCCGCGCACGACCGGCCCAAGCTTCGGCCGGTCTGCCGGTCACAAACGTTTCCCTAAATTTACGTGCATCCCAAGCACGGCCCTAGTGTATGGGGTGCCCATCTTTGTTCCTGCACTCCTAGATCTCTACTCGCTGTCACTGGGCTTGTAATCACACTGCGAGTTTAAGCGATAAAGAAAAGTCACCAGGGACGATACGAGCCCGTGGCCATCGACAAGCGTCTCGGGTGCGTATGTGTCATTGGTAGAACCCAGGGTCCTACCGGTCCTGCTCCTTAGGTTGTAGGGGAAGACCGGGGGCTAAGAGGGGCGAGGGCGCGGTGGCCGGTGCACAGGCACCATCGCAATTAGGAAGGAGGGAGGCGGCTAGGGTTAGGGTCCGGCTCCTCCGGGAGCCGGGCAATAGAATTCTTCTTATTGCTTAATTCTCAAAATAGTCTTACAGCTAGTATATATAATCATGATGCTAGAAAATAAGATAACTTGTGGGCCAAGCCCGTAACTAAACCTGCCCGATGGGCCTCCTACGGGCATAAGTCTGCCCGGTCATAACATCTCTCCCCACCTACGCAAAAAGCTCGTCCTCGAGCTGAAACTCTGGATAGTGTTGGCGGAACTCCTCGCGCTGCTCCCAAGTGGCGTCCTTCGCCGGAAGTCCAGCCCACTAAATCAGTACGTACCACACTCCGCGATGTAGCTGGGCCTACAAGACCTTCTCCGGTCCAGGAAGAAGACGCCCGTCGGAGGTCGGAGGAAGCGCAGGAGGAGCCGCGGGTGGATCCCCACGAAAGGGCTTGAGCAGCCCCACATGGAAGACGTCGTGGATGCGAGCACCCGCCGGAAGCTGAAGGCGGTAAGCCACCTTCCCAATACGCTCCAGGACAGCAAAGGGCCTGGCATAGCGAGGACCCAGCTTCTTCTTCGCGCGTGGGTCTAGTGTCTGCGTAGAGCAGTGAAGGAGACGCAGCCACACCCAATCGCCCACCGCGAACTCCGCCTTGCGATGATGACCGTCGTAGTAGTGCTTGGCCAACTGCAGGGCCTGATGGAGGCGTTGCCGGACCTCCGCCAGCATCTCGTCACGCTCCGCAGAAGGTCCCCGGCCGCCTCGGTCCGAGCCGTGGACGGATCAACAGGGAGAATCACCAGGGGTGGGCGGCCGTAGACCACCTCAAAAGGCGTGGCGCGTAGGGCGGAGTGATAGGAGGTGTTGTAGCAGTACTCCGCCCACGAGAGCCAGTCCACCCATGCATGAGGACGATTACCTGTGACACAACACAAATACATGGCAATCACCTTGTTGACGACCTCGGACTGGCGATCCGTCTGAGGGTGGAAAGCTGTGCTCAGGCGTAGCTTCACGCCTGCCATCCGGAAGAGATCACGCCACACATGCCCCGTGAACATGGGGTCCCGATCGCTGACGATCGAAAAGGGAAACCCGTGGAGGCGGACGATACCGTCGAAGAAGGCCCGGGCCACGGACGCAGCCGTATAGGGATGACCGAGCGCGATGAAGTGAGCATATTTGGAGAAGCGGTCGACCACCGTGAGAATGACCGATTTGCCGCCCACCTTGGGGAGGCCCTCGATGAAGTTCATGGAGATATCCGCCCAGACAGACCAGCCGACTGTAGTGTCTCCGTCTTGTTGTGTTGACATGTCACACAAGACCGAACCCAGTCACGGACCAGGGCCAGATCAGCAGGGATGTAGAAGTCGGCGCAGAGACGATGGAGAGTTTTCTGCACACCCTCATGGCCCGCCGAGTGGGCCATCAGTAGCACCTGGTGATGGAGATCATGATGCGCCGGCACGAAGACCCGGCGCCCATGGAGGAGCAGGACATCGGTGAAGCACGAAGGCTCCTCCAGCTCGCCCGCAGCCAACTGTTGCTGAAGAAGAAGTGCATCGGCCGTTGTTGCCGTTGCTCGGCGAATGTCGGTGAAGAGGCCGAAGGTCGGCCCAGAGCGGATGCAGAGCTCCGCCCCCTCAAAGTCGGCGACAGTGGTGTCGTGGTCGGCGTCTCGACGAGACAAGGCATCAGCCACGGTGTTAAGACGACCCGGGAGATACTCGACGGAGAAGTCGAAGCCGAAGAGCTTCCTAATCCACTGGTGCTACAGCATGGTCGAGAGCGTCAGGTCCAGCAAGAACTTGAGGCTGTAGTTGTCCGTGCGAATCTGGAAAGACCGACCCCACAGATAGGGCCGCCAGTGGCGCACCGCTTGCACCAAGCCAATGAGCTCCCGTTCATACGCCGCGAGCTTAAGGTGGCGCGGAGCAAAAGGTCTGCTGAAGAAGGCGAGAGGGCCATCGCCCTGATGAAGCACTGCGCCAAACCCCGCAGTGGAGGCGTCACAGTCCACCACGAATGGGCGATCAAAATCCGACATCTGAAGAACGGGCCCTGTCGTAAGGGCCCCCTTGAGGGCCTCGAATGCCGCCGTCGCCTCGTCGTCCCATGGGAAGGCGTCGCGGTGCAGCAAACGCGTGAGTGGCGACGCGATGAGGCCAAACTCCTGGATGAACTTCCGGTAGTAGCCCGCGAGGCCCAGAAAACCGCGAAGAGCCCACGGTGATTGCAGCGTCGGCCAAGCTGTGACGGCCGCCACCTTGTCGGCATCCATAGCAACCCCGTCAACCGAGATGACGTGGCCGAGGTAGGCGACTAACGACATCCCAAACGAGTACTTCGAGCGCTTAAGATGAAGATGGTGCGCCCGAAGCTCGTTGAAGACGATGGCAACGTGCTGAAGGTGCTCCGCCCAAGAGGCGTTGTAGATAAGAATGTTATCAAAGAAAACGAGCACAAACCGACGTAGGTAGGGCCGGAGGACGTCGTTCATTAGAGCCTAGAAGGTCGCTGGGGCGTTGGAGAGGCCAAAGGGCATCACCAAGAACTCGAAGTGGTCGTGATGAGTCCGAAACGCTGTCTTGGCGATGTCGTCCGGGTGCATGCGCACCTGGTGGTACCCCGACCGGAGATCGAGCTTGGTGAAGAAGCGCGCCCCATGTAGCTCATCCAGGAGCTCATCGACCACCGGAATAGGAAACTTGTCCTTGGGTGTGAGACAATTAAGGGCGCGGTAGTCGATGCAGAAGCGCCACGTGCCGTCCGACTTGCGGACGAGGAGGACCGGCGCGGTGAAGGGCGATGTGGAGATCTGGATGGTGCCCACGGCGAGCATCAGTGCGCACTGCCGCTCCAACTCATCCTTCTATAGCCGCGGATAGCAGTAAGGACAAACTACCACCGGTGCCGAGCCCGGCAGGAGGTGAATCCGGTGATCATAAGCCCGCGCTGCCGGAGGGCCCTGCGGCTCGGTGAAGAGGTCGCCGTGCTGCTGCAGGAGATGATCCAATAGTGGGTGCTTGGCCTCGGAGGTAGCTGCGGCCAGCTGAAGCTGCGGCGTCACGTGTGAGGCGCCCCCAACGCCGTCCCATCGGATGCGGCGGCCCAACCGCCAGAAGGTCATCGTTAGAGCGTCAAAGTCCCAAAGGATGGGACCAAGGGTCCATAGAAATTCAATGCCAACGATGAAGTCGAACCAGCCCAAGTCAATGCCCGCACAGGTGATGGAGAAGTGTTCGTCGCCGATGGTGATGGGCATGTCTCACGCGAGCCCATGACACTGGAGACGATCGCCGTTGGCCACCGTGACCCGAAGTTGCTCCCCGCCCGTCGGCTGAAGCGCTAAGCGATGCATGGTAGCCTCGGGCAGGAAGTTATGGGTGGAGTCAGTATCCACCAAGGCCACCAGGCACTCGCCATGGATCATCACCAGCAAAAGCATGGCCCGCTTGTCACGAATGCTAGCGAGCGCATGGAGAGAGACCACGAGTGCCGTCGTCGGGGCGGCCGCGGGTGCGGCCTCAGTAGCCGCTGGGGGCGGCAGTGCGTCGGCCCTGTCGGCCAGGGCGTCCTCCTCGATGTAGTCGGCCGTCTCCAAGTAGAAGAGGCGCGGGTAGACGTGGCTCGGCGTATAGGGCTCATCGCAGTTATAGCAGAGGCCCTGGCGCCGCCGCTCCATCTGCTCCGCCGGAGAGAGCCGACGGAAGGGCCGCATCGCGGCCGGGGTGGTAGTCGTCAGAGAGGCCGGAGGTGGCCGGCCAGACGCAGGGTGCTGCCAGGCGGCCTGTCGGTCTCATCGAGCCGGGGCTACCGGCTGCATGGCCTGGGCACGACACTCGAAGATGGCGCGGGTGTGATACATGGCCGTCTGGAGGTCCTGAGGTCCACGAAGCTCCACGTCCACGCGGATGTGATCCAGAAGTCCACCGACGAAGAGGTCAGCCCACTGCTGCGCCGTCACGCCCAACGCGTGGCATGCCAGGGCGTGGAAACGGTCGGCGAAGTCCTGCACCATGGAGGTGAAGGGAAGGCGGTCGAGCTCCACCAGGAGGCTCCCGTGGATTGGAGGCCCAAAGCGAAGGAGGAAGAGCTCGCGGAAGTGCTCCCAAGGAGGCATGCCGCCCTCGTCCTGCTCGAGGGCGTAATACCATGTCTTTGCCGCGCCGTGGAGGTGGTAAGAGGCGAGCCAGGTACGCTCCGATGCGAGGGTGCGCTGCCAGTGAAAGAACTAGTTGCACTGGTTGAGCCAGTTGAGGGTGTCCTCCATGCCGTCGTATGTGGCGAATTCGATTTTGGCGAACCGCGGCGGTGTTTGGATCGGAGCGCCGTGTCGAACTGGCTCGGAGGAGCGGAGCAGGGCGGCAGGTAGCACCTGGTCAGAGTACTCCGGGTAGAGACCTGTGGCGCCGGGTGGCTCACCGAACTGCGGGAACGGGGTCGGCTGTTCTGGCCGTGGTGTAGACCGGTGATGACGAAGACCCAGCCGCCCACGCTGGTATTGGCGACGGGGAGGGCGGGAACCGGACCTGATGGATGGGCAGGCCGGCCGGCGAGGGCACCCCCGAGCTGGGCAGGGGTGGCGCCGGTGGTTGCACCGCCTGCGGTGGAGGATGGGCGGGCGCGACGAGTGCTGCGGGGGTCGTAGTTGGCCACTGCGGCCAGAGAGGAGCCACAGCTGGAGACTGATGATGATGCAGCAGCGGCGAGGGCGGGCCGCTAGGGTGCCCTGCCTAGAACGGCAGCAGCAGGGGCCCGCCGCCTGCGGGAGTGCCCTGGGACGGCCATGGCAGCGCGGGATGGCCGTAGGCGGCGATCGGTGCAGCCGCATGCGTACGACCCTGCCAGGTACAGATGGAGTCCCTGGATGGTCGTCACGAGATCCCGCAACGTGGTGGTGACCTGTTCCGGTGTGAAGACAACGGTCGTCGGTGGCGCAGAGGTGACTGGGGCCGGCGGCGTTGGGGAACCCGCGATGGTGATCGGCCCCGACAGCGTGGGGGCCCCGTCGGTGGTCATCGGGGCGGTGGTCATCGAGGAGGTGGTGATGATGGGCAGCGATGGCGTGGGTGTTGATGACGACATGATCGAACCGGAGTCTCTAGATACCAAATTGGTAGAACCCAGGGTCCTACCGGTCCTGCTCCTTAGGTTGTAGGGGAAGACCGGGGGCTGAGAGGGGCGAGGGCGTAGCGACCGGCGCACAGGCGCCGTCGCGATGAGGAAGGAGGGAGGCGGCGACTGAGAGAGTAAGGCGGCTAGGGTTAGCGTCCGGCTCCTCTGGGAGTCGGGCAATAGAATTCTTCTTATTGCTTAATTCTCAAAATAGTCTTACAGCTAGTATATATAACCATGATGCTGGAAAATAAGATAACTTGTGGGCCAAGCCCCTAACTAAACCTACCCGGTGGGCCTCCTACGGGCGTAAGTCTGCCCGGTCATAACAGTCATGAGAGCATCTCTAGCGGACTCCTTAAAACACACGAAACTGTAAAATAACCGCCGCTTTATAGTTTTAAGCGGAAAACACAACACGAATAGAACCCGTAAACGACTCCAACCTCTAAAAAATTTAAGGGGCGCGAAAAGCACCCCCGCCAAACCTGTGAAAATAAGGATTTCGGATGCAACCTGAGGATGCCATGTATACACAAAAGACCGTTGGCGGGAGTCCAACTGCTATTGGAACCTTCATGGCTCGCTCCCATCCACCCGTCCCGCCCGCCCCGGCCGCCGTGCCCGCCTGCAACTCTCCCGACGGAGGAGCTAGCTAGCTAGCTCTAGCTGAATCGGTGCACGTCTAGCTAGCTTGCTATGGCGAACGGAGGAGTCCGTCCGCTGCCCGCGCTGCCCCGTCTGCCTTGGCCTCCACCCGCGGTCCACGGCCGCCCCACGTCTTCCTCGTCCGCCCTCCGTCGACGGCTGCCCTGGCCTACGGCATGTGCCGATTTCAAATTGGCGTGCCGAATATGACGATCAGGAAAAAAAGTGGGCTAGCTGTGGGGCTGTTCTGTATATTCAGAAAATATTCTTTTTTACGGGTTGATTATACGAGATATGTTCGGCCGCTGCTAAAATCGGCCCTTAAAACACATTTTTCTCAGCACTTATAATGACTTTAAGGGTCCATGATACAAGAGGTCGGCTAGAGATGATCTGATTTTTTTTTGAACACAAGGAGCGATCCGATTGTTGCGTACATGAGTGACATGCTTTTGTATCCAGCCGGTCGACGGCGAGTATGCTAGCGAGGTAACCTACGTTGCTGTGTATATGCAGTACAGGCCAGCTGAGGACATGAAGCAAGAACGCTAGCTCCGCATGTCGCCGAAGAGTACTGGCAACGTTGACCGAGCCAACTGATGATAGGGGGAAAGATTGGCCATGGCGGGGAAGGAACCTGGGTGTGTGATCAATAATTACTTGAAGTACCCAAAATGCCTCTAACTAGTCAATATACTACCCAACACCTCAGTGGTATTGTCTCATCCGGGCCCTCCAAGCCACATAAATGAATGGCTCAGATTGACTTGATGTACTACAAAAAGTCCCAAAACCTATAGTACAGACAGGTAACCAGTTAGAGCAATTCCAATGAGGCGACCCATTTTGTCCGTTTGGGTCATCCGGACACAAAACTCAGTCTAACGAGGCGACCCAAACGGACACAACGTCCGCCTGCTGTCCGTTCGGTGTCCGCTCGGACCCATTTTGGGCTCAAATTAGGGAAAATTTGGGTCAAAAGCGGATGTTGTTTGTGCCCTCTTCGCCCCCCTCTGTCCGGCTGCATGTGCCGGCTGGCCCACTTGCCATCCACCCATCAGTCCCATCCCGTCTCTCTCCTCCTTTTCCTCTCTCTTCTCCCCCACCCACCCACCCCTGCTGGAGCAGCGCCGACCTGCCCTCCGCGCCTCCGCCCCCCGCGCCTCGCCTCCCCAGCTCCGCGCCTAGCCGTGCCCGGCCTCCCTGTTCGGGGCGAGCGGGCGCGTGGATGGCGTTGCAGGATGCGGGGCGAGCTGCGCCTGGCGAGCGGGGCAGGCAGGGCGCGCGCGAGCTGGCGCGGCGAGCGCGAGCAGGCGCGAGGGCTGCAGCGTGCAGGCGTGGCGGCCGCGGGGCGGGAAGAGGCCGAGCTGTGGCACAGAGGCAAGCTCGCGGGCGCGGGGCGCGGGTCGAGGCGGCGGGGGAGCTCGCCCACCAGGTGTTCGATCGAATGCCGATGCGGAGATGCACAAAATGCGTCTGGCCCCCGTTGGACGCACCGACCGATCCATATGAAAAAGCGGATACGGACGCGCGGACAGCCGACCCAAACGGATAAAAAGCGGACAAAAATTGGTGTTCATTTGGGTCGGCCCATTGGAGTTGCTCTTACCTAGAAGACAACATCAAACTTGTTGGGTTTTATAAGATGTCCTTTTCGTGGGGACCTTAAAAATATGTTACGAGAGATATGTACCTCGATGTATCTTCCATAGTACCACTGCAAAAGAGAGGCCTTTTTGACATCCTATTCCTGAAATGACTCCTGAATCTTTTGCTTTCTACTTTCACATGCCTCGGGGCTAAACGACTCCTGGAGTCATTAACCTAGAATTGATTTAAAAGAGAATTTAGTCAAGACAAAAATACTAAATGAGGTAATATGAGCAGATAAGTGAGATTAAACTTTTTCCCAGGTTAGCTCAAGGGATTAGTGCCTTGAAAATCAAGATTAAGATAAACGAAGGTTTTGAACATTTGAGGGAAACAAACTTGCCTGAAAATGGTTCTCTCATGCATGATCCTTAAAGTTTGAAGCACCCTTAGAAAATAGTGTAACTGTGTACAGAGCATATTCTTAGTCCTCAGATCCATTTAGATGATCGTAGTAACTGCATATCAATTAGCTCAACGAAGAATAGCCACAATGGGCCATTCTCCCTCCCTCCATCTCTTCCTGTCCCTCTCCCTTTATTTATGGATGCAGTTATTCCTCTGACCCTCTTAGGGCATCTTCAATGGTTGTAATATAGTTGTTGGTAGACTTTGCCACATAGGATTTTTGATGATGTGTCATGCAATAAATGAGGAAAGAGAGGAAGGTTGTATGTACATGAACCAACACCCCATGCACAAGCTCCAATGTAGAATGAGAGAGCACTTTATTTATTAACTCACATCCTATTGGGCAAATTAGATACAACCCATTGAAGATGTTGTATGTTAAGGTGTTGGTTGATGACATGGCATATTTTACGAACAAGCTAAGGCTAGCCATAGTGGAGGTAACTTAGAACATGGTTAATAGTATAGCCAGCTGTCGGCTATAAGCCAGTGCCATGTCATCTACAGCCCATCTTATAGCCAACATGTACAATAATAGATCAAAAGAGTGTACTACTTTTTTATTACGTGGCCCACCTTTCATTTTCACAAAGTGCCTAGGAGCACGTGCTAGAGCGAAGAGCCCGCTTACCTTCTCTCTCCTCTTCTCTTTCCTCCAACTAAGTAGAAATATACTAGTTTATTCCTTATAGTCCGCTGACTCAACTCTATTGTACTTGCTCTTAGGTAGTAACTTAACACGTCCCAAGACAATTTTGCTTATGTGGCAAGTATTTAATGAGGAAAGAAGTGCTTGTGGTACTTCCCCCGTCACGGTTTAGAAGACACAGTTAAATTTGCGTGCGTTTCCACAATAGACAAGGTTTAGGGCGCTGTCGGTGTCAAAACCAGCGGATCTCGGGTAGGGGGTCCCGAACTGTGCGTCTAGGCGGATGGTAACAGGAGACAAGGGACACGATATTTTTACCCAGGTTCGGGCCCTCTCGGTGGAGGTAAAACCCTACTCCTGCTTGATTAATATTGATGGTATGGGTATTACAAGAGTTGATCTACCACGAGATCAGAGAGGCTAAACCCTAGAAGCTAGCCTATGGTATGATTGTTGTTCGTCCTACGGACTAAAACTCTCCGGTTTATATAGACACCGGAGAGGGCTAGGGTTACACAGAGTCAGTTACAATGGGAGGAGATCTTCATATCGTATCGCCAAGCTTGCCTTCCACGCCAAGGAAAGTCCCATCCGGACACGGGACGGAGTCTTCAATCTTGTATCTTCATAGTCCGGGAGTCCGGACAAAGGTCATAGTCCGGTCAGCCGGACACCCCCTAATCCAGGACTCCCTCAGTAGCCCCCGAACCAGGCTTCAATGACGACGAGTCCGGCGCGCAAGTTGTCTTCGGCATTGCAAGGCGGGTTCTTCTCCATCTTCATATACTTGTAAAATAGTGTCCGGCTTCTGATAAATGCTGCACTCCTTGGCTTCCACGCCCAATAAAGGCCATTTTCCACGTGTCAAACGAATGCGAAAAGCCAGGGTATTTTTGCATTTTCCCCCCTAGTGACTCAAATAAGCTGTCTATAAAAAGAGACGGGGATCTAGATCCAAACCACACCATCTCCCCTTCGCAAGCTTTTCATCGGAGCACTTCTCACCAAAAAACCCATTCCATCATGGACAGCCGACGCGGCTCCTCCTCTCGCTCTCCCAGCCCCAAGCCTGGGGATTGGGAGAGATGCTCCGTCCCGCATAGTGAACTCGTAGTGCTTCAATCCAAGGGGATCCTTCCCCCAGCATATATGGTCCCAGTTCAAGCCGGGATCGCCACTTATAGCGGCGGAGAGCATCCCCCATCCCTCTCGAGGAGAGCGGGTATGCCTAGTCCCTTATTTAATAAGAGGACTTGGATTTCCAATTCATCCGTTTCTCCGAGGGTTGCTAGAGTTCTACGGCCTCCAGCTACACCACCTCACGCCTGCCTCCATTTTGCACATTGCGGGCTTCGTGGCCCTCTACGAACTGTTTTTGGGCGTTGAGGCCCATTTCGCGTTGTGGAAGAGGTTGTTCTGCCTCGTGCCCCGTTCTCAGGAGGGGTCTATTTATCAAGTGGGCGGAGCCGAACTATGGCGCATCGCCGGGACCGGATATCTATCTGGTACCCCAAAGAGGACGTCCGAGGACTGGCCCTCGGAGTGGTTCTATATAGATGACGTCCCCCTGCCGGACCCTGTATGGATCGGCCTCCCTGAGTTCAATAATGCTCTGTTGAAGAAGCGCCTGAGCTGGCGCCCGCGGAATCCTCAGAGGGAAACTGACAGGGACGTCCTTTACCTGATGAGCCGGATAAGATTGTTGGCTCATTCCGGACTGACCATGATCAAGGTCATGGCCATATGCATTACGCGAGGGGTGCACCCGCTTCAATATAGAGGCCACCCCATGTGGGATTTCAACGGGGAGGACGACGCCACCCGGTGCAGTCGTAAGGGGCCAGATTCGGCCGCCACCTTAACGAGATTTTTATCCGCTTTGTACAAGGGAGAAGAAGAGGAATTCCTTCGTGTCAACCCAGAGGGCGGATTATCCATGTACAATCCTCCGAGTTGGGTAAGCGAACAATTTCACTTACCTACCTGCTTTCGAAATTCCCATCATTGAGTATTCAGTCTGGTGATATTAACGCAGGAGTTACGCCAGACAGTGAAGGAGATCAACAGCCCTGCCCCACAGCCCGAGGACCCAGAACGGTCCCTCGATCCGGATTCCCAAGAGGATTTGGACTTATGTGTGGAGTTAATTGATGGGGTGTTTCATCAATTGAGTAAGGATAACACCTTAGTGGCCATTACGGCCGACTATCCCGGATTACTTCCAGCCTCAAAGGTAGCCGAGACCGAAGTCCTGGTACTTTGAAGGAGATCCATCCGTGCCTTATTTTGAATGCTGTAAACCATTAGTGTTTCGTTTTGCAGGGGAAATCCTTGAGGCTAAGTGCCGAGACTGCGGTGGGCAGCCAACAAGGGCCGCTAAAGCCAGGCGGGCCAAAAAGAAGTGCGGACCAGATCGAGACTCCGGAGCAATGGTACGGCGTGCGAATTTCACGCCTAGGGTCTATGCCCTTAAGTAATTTTAACGCCCATGTTCTCCTTAGGAAGAAGAAAGCCCGCCGGACTATATCCACCGGCCAGACTTCAAGGCCGGGTCCGGAAGCGGAGGTGGATACAGGGCGCGCGTCGGGTGCCCCTCCGACAGAGGATGCAGACGGGCTATCTGCCACCAATTCAGAGGTGGAGAGTGCCATGAACCACATGCATCGCCGGACTGTTCTTCAGGACACATGTTTTTCTCCAGAGGCGTTAAACGCCTTTAATACAGGAGATGCGTACCTCCGTGCCGCTCAAAATGGTCTAGCCAGGGCCACGAAGCAGTATGTAAAAGACATACGGGTGAGTAAATCTGATAGTTATATATGTCAGTAGCCCTCGAGACTTGAAATAGTTAAGATAACTGTTTTAAGTATCATATGTTATGCAGGGTCTTACAGAGAAGAACATGCAACTGTCTCAGGAGTTGGCGGAGTGCAAGGCCCAACTCGAGGCCGCACTGGCCGTTTCGGCTATTGGCAAGGAGACCCCCTCAGGTAATGTATGCTCCCAAAAATAATTCCATTGCGAAGTGCGGCATGTGTGTAATGCTGACGATAACAATGCAGATGAGGCCGGAGTAAATCCGGACAAGCAACAACTCCTACGCCAATTAAAGGCTGGCGAGAGCATGCTGACAAGGGTGAGGCAAGAGAAGAACAAACTTCAAGACGCCAATACCCAGCTGGGCAAGGAACTAAAGGATGTTCGTATCCAATTATCTGCTTCCGTGAAGGAAAATCGGCGACTTCGACGCAACATATTTAGTAAGTGCTTGAGAGAATTCTCGAAAAAAAATTCGGCGAAGAAATCGATTGACAGAGCTATGTCTGTAGGTCTGCTGACAGGTCGTCCTGCGGAGGAAATGCCCGGTTCAATGGGAGACCTTCTTCCCGAGCTGTTGCAACTGCACGAACTAATACGGCAGGCAATGCAGAGCGTCGTTCAGGCTATGTGGCCATCCCTTTCCATCCCCCAAGACCTTGGGGAGCTTGCAAAGAAGCTAGATGGAGTGCGACAGCGCTTCCGGTTGTGGAAGATATCGGCCTGCCGTCAAGGTGCCAGGGAGGCCTGGGCCATGGTGAAGACGCGGTACATGAAGGCTGATCCAAACCACATGGCCGAGGTCGGCCCTATGGGTCCTGACGGAAAGTAGATCCCTGTCAGCTTAGTATATGGCCAGGTAGAGCTGGCTGCAAAGTATTCCCAACAGGACTGTAAATTAGACCGCCTGTTGGATGGTATTGAAGCAGAGTATACCGAGTCGGATTGACTCTGTAATTTAAAATGACATGAAAAATGCCTTCTAGCCGGATTGTAGATCGTTTGTCATTGCAGACCTTTTCGCTTCGACCTCTGGACCCTATAGTTCGGAGTGTGTCCGAATACCCTCTCGATTATGTAAGAATCAGGGCATGCATGGAGACAAGGCATAGGGGTCATAATTGCTTTAGCAAACAAGTGCCCAATTAGTTATGTTATATTACATGGTTAGTAAGAAACATCTTCCAGGGAGAATAGTTTCGTTAGGGGTTCTTTTCCCTAGGAGGCATGCCCTAAAGTGCATGTCCGGACTGCTAAAGAGAGCAGGAAAGCATATGGGGGCAAATAAATAAACAAGAAAAATCATCTTTTATTTCACCGACCGAGTATTCCCTTAAGAACCCTAGCTTCCGGCTTCACCCAGTCTGAGGTACACATCCGGCTGACCCGACAGTAACAATCGCAGAGGTGCTCCCTTTACCACCTAGCTGAACGAACGGGAACGTAGGGGTAAGCACAGGAGCTAGGCAACCCAGCTTGGCCAAAACTTAAGTCATATCGATGCATATAATGCTGTATAAAAGATTCACGCGGAAGTGTCACGCATGTTTTGGGCATGAGGCCCGTTTTATATAAACTTCTGATAAAGAAGCCCCCAGGTATGGTGAGCGCGGGTGGCGCATCAAGTATGTGCGAACAATGCACAAGCAAGCCCCCTAAAGGCTTGGGAGCAGAAGAAGGGGAGGGAGAAGGAGAGAAATGCCAGACAGCTTAATGGGAAAAATAAAATAAAAAGGGGACAGAGGAAGCAGACGAACAAGGAGTCCGGCGCTAGGCATAGAATCTTCGTAGGCGTGCTGCATTCCATGGGTTCGGCTCGAGTCGGTTATCCGATGCGTTTCACAGACGGTACGCTCCGCCAGTCAGTACTTGGTCGATTATGAAGGGACCCTCCCATTTGGGCTTTAGTTTGTCCTTTTTCTTGTCCGGCAGGCGTAGACCTAGTTTGCCAACATTGTAGGTTTTGGCCCGTACTTCTCTGCTTTGATATCTTCAAGCCTGCTGTTGATAGAATGCGGAGCAAGCTTTTGCCATGTCGCGCTCCTCCTCCAATGCGTCCAAGCTGTCCTGCTGATCTAGCTTGGCTTCTCTTTCTTCGTACATGCGCACTCGAGGTGAGTCATGTATTATGTCGCAGGGCAGAACTGCCTCTGCGCCGTATACCATAAAAAATGGCGTGAATCCGGTAGTGCGATTCGGTGTGGTCCGCAGCCCCCAGAGTACGGAGTCAAGCTCCTCTACCCAGTGCGTGTTTGACTCCTTGAGGGATAGCACTAGTCAGGGTTTGATGCCGCTCATAATAAGACCATTGGCTCGTTCGACTTGACCGTTAGTTTGTGGGTGATAGACTGAAGCGTAGTCGAGCTTGATGCCCATGTTTTTGCACCAGAGTTTAACTTCATCGGCCATAAAGTTTGTCCCATTGTCAGCTATGATGCTATGGGGGACGCCGTAACGGTGTACAACCCCTG
This sequence comes from Triticum dicoccoides, assembly GCF_002162155.2. Lineage (NCBI taxonomy): Eukaryota > Viridiplantae > Streptophyta > Magnoliopsida > Poales > Poaceae > Triticum > Triticum dicoccoides. The sequence continues at coordinate 93,417,906 of NC_041389.1, read as the reverse complement.
ATATGAAGTCTATCACTGGTCCGGATTCGGCCATCTTTACAGGCTTGGCCTCTATCCATTTGGTGAATTTGTCCACCATAACCAGTAGATATTTTTTCTTGTGGGTTCCTCCTTTAAGGGGTCCAACCATGTCAAGCCCCCAGACCGCAAAAGGCCAGGTAATGGGTATGGTTTGTAGGGCGGTAGGCGGCATGTGGCTTTGATTAGCGAATAATTGACAACCGACGCATTGCTATACTAAATCCTGAGCGTCTGCCCGGGCTGTAGGCCAATAAAATCCGGTACAGAAGGCCTTGCTTACGAGGGCCCGGGCTGCGGCATGGTGCCCGCCGAGTCCGGCATGAATTTCAGCCAGAAGGTTTCGCCCTTCCTCTTCGGAGATACACCTTTGAAGGACTCCGGTTGTGCTTTTCTTATAAAGCTCTCCCTCGTGGACTTTGTAGGCTTTATATCGCCGCACTATGCAGCGGGCCTCATTTTGGTCCTCAGGAAGTTCCTGCCTAGTGAGGTAGGCTAGGAATGGTTCTGTCCACGGGGCAATGACTGCCATTATTGTGTGGGCTGACGGTGTTGTTTCGTTGGTGGAGCCACCAACTGTGTCAGAGTGTTCGGTGAGAGGTAGTGTGGTCGTGTTCGGACTATTGTTTCCGGAATCTCCCTCCCATGATACGGATGGCTTGAACAGCCTTTCAAGGAAGATGTTGGGAGGGACGACATCGCGCTTGGTGCCAATGCGTGCCAACACATCTGCTGCCTGGTTGTTCTCCCGGGCTATGTGATGGAATTTGAGCCCCTCAAACCGAGCTGACATTTTTAAGATGGCATTGTGATAAGCTGCCATTTTCGGATCCTTGGCGTCGAAGTCTCCATTCATTTGGGATGTCGCGAGGTTTGAATCCCCGCGGACCTCTAGGCGCTGAATGCCCATGGAGACTGCCATCCGGAGACCATGTAGAAGGGCCTCGTATTCGGCTGCGTTGTTGGAATCCGTGTATATTATCTGAAGTACGTATTGTACTGTATCTCCGGTTGGGGACGTCAGAATGACGCCAGCCCCCAGGCCAGCCAACATTTTGGAGCCGTCGAAGTGCATGATCCAGTTGGAGTATGCGCCGTACTCTTTAGGGAGCTCGGCTTCAGTCCATTCGGCGATGAAGTCGGCCAACACCTGCGACTTAGTAGCTCGCCTTGGCTTGTAAGTTATGTCGAACGGGAGGAGCTCGATGGCCCATTTGGCAATTCGCCCCGTTGCGTCACGGTTGTTTATAATATCATTAAGGGGTACTTCGGATGCCACTGCTATTGAACACTCTTGAAAATAGTGTCGCAGCTTCCGGGATGCCATGAACACCGCGTATGCTATTTTTTGATAATTCGGGTACCGTGACTTGCATGGGGTTAGGACGGTGGACATGTAGTAAACTGGTTTTTGGAGAGGGAACTTGTGTCCATCCGTTTCTCGTTCGACGACGAGCACCCGCGCTTACAACTTGATGGGTTGCCACTATGTATAATAGCATTGGTTCGCCCGTGTTGGGCGTGGCCAGGACCGGATTTGTTGCTAGTATGGCTTTGATTTCTTCGAGTCCGGCCGTGGCGGCATCCGTCCACTCGAAGTGTTCGGTGCGCCTCAGGAGGCGATAAAGGGGTAATGCCTTTTCTCCCAAGCAGGAGATAAAGCGGCTTAGAGCCGCCACGCATCCTGTTAATTTTTGTATTTGTTTGAGGTCTTTTGGGGTATCTAATTGTGACAGAGCTCGAATCTTGGCTGGGTTTGCTTCAATTCCTCTACCGGATACGATGAAGCCCAAGAGTTTTCCGGCTGGTACGCCGAAAACGCATTTTTCCGGGTTGAGCTTAATGTCATATGTTCGGAGATTGTCGAACGTGAGCCTCAAGTCATCTACTAGAGTATCAACATGTTTGGTTTTGACGACCACGTCATCTACGTATGCCTGAACTGTTTTGCCGATCTGGTTGGCCAGGCATGTCTGAATCATGCGTTGATATGTTGCGCCGGCGTTTTTGAGCCCGAAGGGCATTGTGTTGAAGCAGAATGGGCCGTATGGGGTTATGAATGCCGTTGCGGCTTGGTCTGGCTCTGCCATCTTGATTTGGTGGTATCCAGAGTATGCATCGAGGAAACACAGTGAGTCGTGTCCTGCGGTGGCGTCGATGATTTGATCAATTCGGGGGAGTGGGAAAGGATCCTTTGGGCAGGCCTTATTTAGGTCTTTGAAATCGACACATAGGCGCCAGGATTTGTCCTTATTTGGTACCATCACCAGGTTTGCTAGCCAGTCCGGATGTTTTATATCTCTGATGAATCCGGCTTCCAGTAGTTTTGCTAGCTCCTCTCCCATGGCTTGTCTCTTGGGTTCGGAGAAACACCGAAGAGTCTGCTTAATGGGCTTAAACCCTTTTATGATGTTCAAGCTGTGTTCAGCCAGCCTGCGTGGCATTCCTGGCATGTCTGAAGGGTGCCAGGCAAAAATGTCCCAATTTTCTCGCAGGAATTCTTTGAGTGCAGCATCGACGTCGGGTTTTAGTTGTGCCCCGATGGAGGCCTTTTTTGTGGGGTCCGTTGGATGGACTTGGAATTTGACTATTTCGTCAGCTGGTTTGAAAGAGGTGGACTTGGATCTCTTATCTAGTATCACATCGTCCCTGTCCACCGTGGAGCGCAACGCAGTTAGTTCCTCGGCCGCTAGGGCTTCGGATAATGCCTCCATGGCCAGTGCGGCTGTCTTGTTTTCGGCGCGGAGCACAGTGTCCGGATCACTTGCAAGAGTGATGATTCCGCTGGGTCCGGGCATTTTGAGCTTCATGTACCCATAATGGGGTATGGCTTGAAAAATTGTAAATGCTTCTCGCCCTAGCAGAGCGTGGTATCCGCTGCTGAATGGGGCCACTTGAAATGTGACCTCCTCGGATCTATAATTATCCGGCATGCCGAATACTACATCCAGTGTGATTTTCCCTGAACAACACGCTTCTCTGCTTGGTATTATTCCTCTGAAGGTTGTGTTGCTTCGCTCAATGCGGCTCCAGTCTATTTCCATTTTTCGCAGGGTTTCCTTGTAGATGAGGTTAAGTCCGCTGCCGCCGTCCATGAGTACCTTTGTAAGTCAGAAGCCGTCCACTATCAGACTGAGGACCAATGCGGCTAGTGCTTGGGCTGTCCGGAATTTAGGTTTGTCACTGGCATTAAAAGTAATAGCCGTGTCACTCCATATGTTTATTGTTGCTACTTGGTAGACTTCGGCAAGGTTGCGGAGGGTTCGTTTCCTTGCATTGTTTGATGCGAAGGTCTCAAATACTGTCGACACCGTACTGGTGTTTCCGGGGTGGTGTTCTTCAGATTCTGGAGTTAGAAGCTCCTCGCCACTTCTGGCCACCTGCCGGAGTATCCAACATGCTCTAAGGCTGTGAGTTGGTGTGACTTGCCCTGAACTATGAATTTTACAGGGTCCATTGAGCCATCCCTCCAGTACGGTCCCGTACCCTATAGTGGGTTTTTGTTTTTTGATGTTTGGCTCAGGTGCCTGGCGATAATGCGCCCTTTTGTTTCGGACTCGTGTTGAATTCAAGGCCGGATTGTCCCAGAATTTATTTTCGGTTTTCCGAACGCTTTCTGTCGCACAGTACTTTTGCACTATGGATGTCAAGTCGGCGAAGCATGTAATTTCATGGAGACTTATGGCATTGAGGATTCCGATGTCCGTGTAGTTGTTATAGAAGAATGAAATTGCTTCTTCCTCACGACAGTCCCTTATTCTGTTCATAACCAGGAGGAATCTGGCCCAATAGTGGTGTACTGTTTCCCCTGGCGCTTGCCGTATTTGGGATAGATCCCTTATAGTAGGGTGGGCGGGTGGAATTAAATCCGGAACCCTGCCCGATAAAAGATTCAGGGGCCAAAAAGCTTTCGAGTTCGGAAGCTTGCTTTCTTAGACATTATTCAATGAATCAGGCCTGCTGCCTGACTTTAGGTTCAGGACTTGGGCAACCTCCTCCCCTCCGCGGGTATCCGGCTTGGAGGGGTCGGGAATCCGGGCACATCTGGTCCTTAGAGCGGGCGAAGATGCGCCACATTGTTCTTCCACCACTTCGACGTGGTGGGTGACCTGGGGAGAGCAGATCTCTCTCTGGTCGGGTTTAAGCCCGATCTGGCCGTAATCTGTAGCGACTCCCAGGGCGGCAATGCAATCCAGGAGCTCGTTCAGGGAAGAGAGCTCCGTTGGATCTAACTGCTCGGCGAGTTCCGAGCTGATGTGAAGATTGCTTTCGATGGCATGAGAGGTCATCGTCGGCGCGGCGGCCGAGCAGGCGGTCATCAAAAACCTGCCTAGCCGGAGAGTTTGACCGACAGCCAAAGCTCCTTTAGCGACAGCGCCATCTTTGAAGATGGGGTGTGGCATCCTTCCTGATGGTGACGACACAGAGGAACTCTCAATGAAAGCACCAATGTCGGTGTCAAAACCGGTGGATCTCGGGTAGGGGGTCCCGAACTGTACGTCTAGGCGGATGGTAACAGGAGACAAGGGACACGATGTTTTTACCCAGGTTCGGGCCCTCTCGGTGGAGGTAAAACCCTACTCCTGCTTGATTAATATTGATGGTATGGGTATTACAAGAGTTGATCTACCACGAGATCAGAGAGGCTAAACCCTAGAAGCTAGCCTATGGTATGATTGTTGTTCGTCCTACGGACTAAAACTCTCCGGTTTATATAGACATCGGAGAGGGCTAGGGTTACACAGAGTCGGTTACAATGGGAGGAGATCTTCATATCGTATCGCCAAGCTTGCCTTCCACGCCAAGGAAAGTCCCATCCGGACACGGGACGGAGTCTTCAATCTTGTATCTTCATAGTACGGGAGTCCGGCCAAAGGTCATAGTCTGGCCAGCCGGACACCCCCTAATCCAGGACTCCCTCAGGCGCATTGCATTTATTTCTAGTAGCTAATTACTACTCCGGGGTACTATTTCTATATGCATGCGTAGTGTGAATGCTATTTTTTAGCCCATCTCACAACCAATAGATAACCACCTAGGTCCCAGAGAATTTCCAAGCGCACCTTCTAAACCGTGATGAAGGGATTAACATAATATGTTACTGTAACATAGCGCTTCCCGAGGCAAAATGAGTCTATGAGCTAATAAATGAAGCCATCTATAATACTAGTACTATGTTACTTTGCACTATGAAGGTAGTAACATAGACTAGTGTCATATGCATGACATTAGTATAAGTTACTCCCCACTATGACCAGCCTAACATACAAACTGTTGGAGATGCCCTTAAAAGAAATAGAACGTTGGGAATAAATGAAGAGTGAGGTAGGAAGGCAAGAATTCGCTACTGTTCAAACTTACAATGAGTTTATTAAGGAAGTCATAACTTGACAACCATTCCAGCATTCCTTCTGGGATTCTATTTGAACATTCGCCAAAAGTGTTACAAGGTTTTCAGAGATCATCATCTCTCCTGGTTGCAAGAGGGTGTAAAAGTCAACGTCTCAAAGGCCGTCGCACAAGAAAACAAATTAATTTCTTTTTTAGGTAGGTCATTTTGTAGTCGACTATTGGTTTTAGAAAAAAGACTTAAAAGTAAGAATATTAGTACGGTAGTAATACTAAAGAACAACTTTCAGAAGAAAACAATTAGGCCTTATTTGAAACACACGAATTTGGTCATGTTCCCCAATGTCAGGACCCCGACTCAATGCCACATCGATCTAGCATGTAACACCTCATATCACTTTACGGCCTCACGCACGGTATCCCCACGGGTGTCACCTTACCTTTGCCCGGGACCGTTTGCGCCTTTTGGCACACGTATATGATAGTGTCGCTAGCATCCATATGATAAGGAGCCCGGGCTGACATGGCTAGTCGTAAACCCAAAGTGGCACAAACTTAGAGGGACAGGCATCCATGAACCAACATCGAACGTGTCGGTCATCAGCGAGTGAATCCAGGCTGTAGCACTAAGCTAGCAGGACTCCGGTGAACCGGGCTGTAGCGAGCTAACAGGACTCCGGTATTCATCGCGTGACATTTCCCCGAAGGGACAGACACAGGAACGAAGAAGGACACATGCCGGCCAGCCTAAGTGTTCCGGAGCAGTAGCAAGCTACCATGGCTCAGTGGAAGCACTAGAAGATATTTCCCGGTAAGAGAGGCTACTAAGGATAAACAACTAGATAGTCAGATCCCACACATACCAAGCATTTCAATAACATACACACAATATGCTCGATATGTGCAAATACAACATGGCATCACAACATGACTCTACAACTCAAGTATTTTATTCAATAGGCTCTGAGGAGCGAGATATTACAAACATGTGTCTCATGACCCAACATTCAGAGCATACAAGTCAAAGCACATGCGGAAGCTTAACATGTCTGAGTACAGACAACTACAAATGAAAAAGGCTGAGAAGCCTGACTAACTACCAGATCCTGCCGAGGGCACAAGATCGTAGCTGAGGTAACAAGCTAAACGTCGAAGTCCATGCGGAACTACTAGTGAGACGGAAGTCTCTGCAAAACATAAAATAGGCAAACGTGAGTACAAATGTACCCAGCAAGACTTACATCAGAACTATCTACATATGCATCATTATCAACAAAGGGGGGAGGGGGTGGTGGAGTTTGACTGCAGCAAGCCAGCTTTGACTCGGTGGCTATCCTGAACTACGACTACAAGTAACTCTTTTGAGGTGGCGCACACGAGTCCACATATTCACCATATCAATACACCACTATGGATCCGCTCCCGTCTCCCTACGAGAACACCATCCATAGAACTCACGCTTATCTTGCGCATTTTAGAGTATCCACTTTCACTTGTCTATGAACTGTAGAGGCAACCCAGAAGTCCTTTATCGCGGACACGGCTATTCGAGTAGATAATGTTAACCCTGCAGGGGTGTACTTCTTCACACACGCTCTCACCACTTATCGCCGTTTACACGACATGTACTCGGCAACCTTCAAGCGGAAGCCCAGCGAGGGTGTCGGCCACGACCTGACTAACCACACAAGTCTCTCGTCCAGGTTTATCGCCTATTCGGGTTCCATCCGCAAGGAGATCCGGCCGGGGTGTCGCTCACGGCCCCAAACGATGTGAGCAGGGTTCTCAAGCCCACCATCCGGGTGCCACTTGGTACATCGTGCCACTGTGCCTAGTCTGTCCCAAGCCCACCTGTATCGGGTGCCACTTGGTAGACTACTAACACTACCTACAAACACCAGAAACTAGTTGCAACTCCTGGACAGAGATCAAGTTGATTAATAAGTCGAGAGGGGCACTTAAGCATTCCAATGCGTGGTAGTAACTGTTCATGGATCACAAACACAGAACTCAGTTCCTGAGGACGGCTGCAATGAGACAACCCACCATGTACTCCTACATGGCCTCTCACCGCTACCTTTACCAAATCGTGTTCACACACTTAGCTCTCAACAATAGGACATGTTCACCACATTCCAATTCATCCCCGATGAATCATACCTGACTCAACTCTAAGCAGTAGCAGGCATGACAAACAAGCATGAATGAGTAGGCACATCAGGGCTCAAACAACTCCTACTCATGCTAGTGGGTTTCATCTATTTACTGTGGCAATGACAGGTCATCTAGAGGAAAGGGGTTCAACTACCGCAGCATGTAACAGTTGAATCGTTGTTGTCCTAATGTAGTAAAACAGAGTAGGAGCGAGAGAGTGGGATTGTATCGAAATGAACAAGGGGGGTTTTGCTTGCCTGGCACTTCTGAAGATAGTATAGTTCTTCATCGGTGTCATCGATCACATCGTCGGTACACGTCTACTGAGAGGGGACAAGCACCGACAAACAAAGAAGAAACACAATCAATGCAATGCAACAATATGATGCATGAATGTGACATGGCAATATGCTGTGGTTTGTGCTAATGCAACTAAAACCAGATTAAATGAAGTTGGTTTGAATCCAAGATTCAAATTCAAACTCCACATGTGGTTATTTAAATGTCATTTAATTGAATTGTCCTAAACAGTGAACAAAAGTTGTTCTAACATGCATGAAAAAGGTACAGATGGATAGATTGGATTTTTCTGATAATTTTTTATATATAAATTATTTCATTTGGAGTTACGGTTGAATTTCTATGATTTTTAGAAGTTTTGACCATTTTCTGGAATTTCCTAAAAAGAATAAATCCAGAAAATGATTTACTGCGTTAGCCTGACGTTAGTGTGACGTCAGCGGGTCAACGGAGCCGGGTCTAGGTCAAACCTGACGCGTGGGCCCGCCGGTCAGTGAGCCAGTGCTGCCTAGTGTCAAAGGCAGGTGGGCCCAGTCAAAGGTCATGTCAGCATGGTCAATGCTGATGCATGGGTCAACTGGAATTAGACTAATTCTAACTAATTTCTTTAGCCGGTTAATTAAACAGGTGGGGCCTGGCTGTCTATGGGTCAGGGGTGGTTAACAAGATGGTTAGGCAGCTAATAACGGGTTAGCCGGCAACTAATCGCCGGTGCTAAGCAGTGCACGGCGGCGAACGCCGGCCGGCTGTTTTCGGCCACGGCTGCTTGCGCGGGTGTGTGCGTTGGGGAGCTGATGCTGCGGGGCTTCGGATGGTGGAAGTGGCATGTGCCGGGGCGGCCGGAGACGACCGTGACGTCGACCACGATGGCGGCCGGAGCTTGGTCGGGTGCGGGCGCGGGGCTGCAAGGCGGTAGGGAAGGAGCTGGTGGCCTAGATGGCACCCACGGGCCACCAGGAGCACTCTGGTGCCACGGGTTCGAGCAGAGGGGCTCGGGGCAAGGGAGTTGGGCGGCCATGGCAGACGGCGGTGCTCGGGCACGTGGGCGGGGGTGCTGTGGCACGGGAACAAGCAAAGCAAAGGAGGGGAAACAGGAAGGATCTCACAGTGAACTCGATGGCGTAGTCGATGAGGTCGGGGACGCACTGGAGCCCGCGAATCCACGGCGAGGTTGCCGGCGGCCGGAGGTTGAAGATGAGGACGGGGACGACGCTGCAGGGCTCTTCCACTCGCGTGGCTTGGCGGAGACGACGTAGAGGTTGACGGCGGGGCTTCTTGGTGCATCGGGGAGGCGTGCGGAGGCCGGTGGCCGTGGTGGTGCTCGTCGGCGCGCCGCGAGGCGCTTGATGGCTGCGCGCGCGAACACTAGGGGGAGAAAGCAGAGGAGGGGAGAGGCACACGAGAAGGAGTGAGAGGGCCCAGGGGGTGCGTGGCGTCTCCGTGGCGTCGTCTAGGAGCACCGGGGAGGAGCCAGGCAGGCAGGGAGGGAGGAGGTGGCTGGCGCGGGGCGGCCACGCGCCCCCGTCCTTCTGGCGAGGGAGGAAGACGATAGGGAGGAGGCGGTGGTGGGCTGGGCCGGCCACTTGGGCCGCCAGGCTGGACAGGTAAGCGGCCCAGGTAGTTTCCGCTCTCTCTCCGTTTTCTATTTTAATTACTGTTTTCTATTTTTTTGCAACTTCGTGGCTTTATTAAAAATACTAAATCAATCCCAAAAATCATGCAACTACTTATGACCACTGTTGGAAATATATCCTACAGTAAACATTTCAGTTTGGGATTATTTGAGCATTTAAAATATTTTATAGCATTTAAATGCCCAAATGCAAATACTATATGATTTAATTCAGTGACCTTATGATGTCCTAGAAAAGTGTGTACCATTTTTGTCAGAGGTTCTAGCCCAAGGCAAAGATGATGAGCATTTTAGAAGGGCATTTTAGGTTCATTGAAAAAGATTTTAGTAAACCCTAGTTGGTTTAAGGGGGGGGGGGTGCTGGGGGTTCTGTCATCCCCATTTCAACTTTCTGGGAGATTTAAACATGATGCTATTGGAAATATGCCCTAGAGGCAATAATAAAAGTATTATTATATTTCATTGTTCATGATAATTGTCTTTTATTCATGCTATAACTGTATTATCCGGAAATCGTAATACACGTGTGAATACTTAGACCACACTATGTCCCTGGTAAGCCTCTAGTTGACCAGCTCGTTGTGATCAACAGATAGTCATGGTTTCCTGACTATGGACATTGGATGTCGTTGATAACGGGATCACATCATTAGGAGAATGATGTGATGGACAAGACCCAATCCTAAGCATAGCATAAAAGATCGTGTAGTTCGTTTTGCTAAAGCTTTGCAAGTGTCAAGTATCTCTTCCTTCGACCATGAGATCGTGTAACTCCGGGATACCGTAAGAGTGCCTTGGGTGTATCAAACGTCACAACGTAACTGGGTGACTATAAAGGTGCATTACAGGTATCTCCGAAAGTAGATGTTGGGTTGACACGGATCGAGACTGGGATTTGTCACTCTGTATGACGGAGAGGTATCTCTGGGCCCACTCGGTAATGCATCATCATATTGAGCTCAATGTGACCAAGGTGTTGGACACGGGATCATGCATTACGGTACGAGTAAAGTGACTTGCCGGTAACGAGACTGAACAAGGTATTGGGATACCGACGATCGAGTCTCGGGCAAGTAACGTACCGATTGACAAAGGGAATTGCATACAGGGTTTGATCGAATCCTCGACATAGTGGTTCATCCGATGACAACATCGAGGAGCATTTGGGAGCCATCATGGGTATCCAGATCCCGCTGATGGTTATTGACTGAGAGCGTCTCGGTCATGTCTGCATGTCTCCCGAACCCGTAGGGTCTACACACTTAAGGTTCGGTGATGCTAGGGTTATGAAGATATGTATATGCAGAAACCCGAATGTTGTTCGGAGTCCCGGATGAGATCCCGGACGTCACGAGGAGTTCCGGAATGGTCCGGAGGTAAAGAATTATATATAGGAAGTGCTATTTCGGGCATCGGGACAAGTTTCGGGGTTATCGGTATTGTACCGGGACCACCGGAAGGGTCCCGGGGATCCACCGGGTGGGGCCACCTGTCCCGGGGGGCCACATGGGCTGTAGGGGGTGCGCCTTGGCCATCATGGGCCAAGGGCACCAGCCCCTATAGGCCCATGCGCCTAGGGTTTCCCCCTAGGAGGAGTCCTAGTGGTGGAAGGCACCCGTAGGTGCCTTGGGGGGGAGGGAGACCTCCCCTAGGCCGCCGCCCCCCCTAGTAGATCTCATCTACTAGGGCCGGCGCCCCCCCCCTTGGCACCCCTATATATAGTGGGGGAGAGGAGGGACTTCACACACCAGCCCCTGGCGCCTCCACCTCCCCCCGTTACGTCTCTCCCTCGTAGTCTCGGCGAAGCCCTGCTGCTGTGACGCCCTGCATCCACCACCACGCCGTCGTGCTGCTGGATCTTCATCAACCTCTCCTTCCCCCTTGCTGGATCAAGAAGGAGGAGACGTCTCCCGTCCCGTACGTGTGTTGAACGCGGAGGTGCCGTCCGTTCGGCGCTGGTCATCGGTGATTTGGATCACGTCGAGTACGACTACATCATCACCTTGCAAGCTTCCGCACGCGATCTACAAGTGGTATGTAGATGCAAACTCTCTCCCTAGACTCGTTGCTTAGATGAACTCATAGATGGATCTTGGTGAAACCGTAGGAAAATTTTTAATTTTCTGCAACGTTCCCCAACAGTGGTATCAGAGCTAGGTCTATGCGTAGTTCTCTTTGCACGAGTAGAACACAACTTTGTTGTGGGCGTGGATTTTGTCATCTTACTTGCCTCTACTAGTCTTTTCTTGCTCAACGGTATTGTGGGATGAAGCGGCCCGGACCAACCTTACACGTACGCTTACGTGAGACCGGTTCCACCGACTGACATGCACAAGTTGCATAAGGTGGCTGGCGGGTGTCTGTCTCTCCCACCTTAGTTGGAGCAGAATCGATGAACAGGGCCCTTATGAAGGGTAAATAGAAGTTGACAAAATCACGTTGTGGTGATTCGTAGGTAAGAAAACGTTCTTGCTAGAACCCAATTGCAGCCACGTAAAAGATGCAACAACAATTAGAGGACGTCTAACTTGTTTTTGCAGCGATTGATCATGTGATGTGATATGGCCAGAAGTTGTGATGAATGATGAATTGTGATGTATGAGATCATGTTCTTTGTAATAGGATTCACGACTTGCATGTCGATGAGTATGACAACCGGCAGGAGCCATAGGAGTTGTCATTATTTTTTATGACCTGCGTGTCATTGAATAACGTCATGTAAACTACTTTACTTTATTGCTAAACGTTAGTCATAGAAGTAGAAGTAGTCGTTGGCGTGACAACTTCATGAAGACACGATGATGGAGATCATGATGATGGAGATCATGGTGTCAAGCCGGTGACAAGATGATCATGGAGCCCCGAAGATGAAGATCAATGGAGCTATATGATATTGGCCATATCATGTCACAACTATATAATTGCATGTGATGTTTATTATGTATTATGCATCTTGTTTACTTAGGACGACGGTAGTAAATAAGATGATCCCTTATAAAATTTCAAGAAGTGTTCTCCCCTAACTGTGCACCGTTGCTACAATTCGTCGTTTCTAAGCACCACGTGATGATCGGGTGTGATGGATTCTTACGTTCACATACAACGGGTGTAAGATAGTTTTACACAGCGAAAACACTTAGGGTTAACTTGACGAGCCTAGCATGTGCAGACATGGCCTCGGAACACGGAGACCGAAAGGTCGAACACGAGTCGTATGGAAGATACGATCAACATGAAAATGTTCACCGACGATGACTAGTCTGTCTCACGTGATGATCGGACACGGACTAGTCGACTCGGATCGTGTAACACTTAGATGACTAAAGGGATGTCTAATCTAAGTGGGAGTTCATAATTTGATTAGAACTTTATTATCATGAACTTAGTCTAAAACCTTTGCAAATATGTCTTGTAGATCAATGCCCAACGCTAACGTCAACATGAACTTCAACGCGTTCCTAGAGAAAACCAAGCTGAAAGATGATGGCAGCAACTATACGGGCTGGGTCCGGAACCTGAGGATCATCCTCATAGCTGCCAGGAAACAATATGTCCTAGAAGGACCGCTAGGTGACGCTCTCGTCCCAGAGAACCAAGACATTATGAATGCTTGGCAGTCTCGCGCTGATGATTACTCCCTCGTTTAGTGCGGCATTCTTTACAGCTTAGAACCGGGGCTCCAAAAGCGTTTTGAGCATCACGGAGCATATGAGATGTTCGAAGAGCTGAAACTAGTTTTCCAAGCTCATGCCCGGGTCGAGAGATATGATGTCTCCGACAAGTTCTACAGTTGTAAGATGGAGGAAAACAGTTCTGTTAGTGAGCACATCCTGAAGATGTCTGGGTTGCACAACCGTATGACCCAGCTGAACATTAACCTCCCAGATGAGGCGGTCATTGACAGAATCCTCCAGTCGCTCCCACCAAGCTACAAGAGCTTTGTGATGAACTACAACATGAAGGGAATGGAAAAGACCATTCCTGAAGTGTTCTCGATGCTGAAGTCAGCAGAGGCTGAAATCAAGAAAGAACATCAAGTGTTGATGGTCAATAAGACCACTAAGTTCAAGAAGGGCAAGGGTAAGAAGAACTTCAAGAAGGACGACAAAGATGTTGCCGCGCCTGGTAAGCCAATTACCGGGAAGAAGTCAAAGAATGGACCCAAGCCTGAGACTGAGTGCTTTTATTGCAAGGGGAAGGGTCACTGGAAGCGGAACTGCCCCAAATACTTAGCGGATAAGAAGGCCGGCAACACCAAAGGTATATTTGATATACATGTGATTGATGTGTACCTTACCAGTACTCGTAGTAACTCCTGGGTATTTGATACCGGTGCCGTTGCTCATATTTGTAACTCACAGCAGGAGCTGCGGAATAAACGGAGACTGGCGAAGGACGAGGTGACGATGCGTGTCGGGAATGGTTCCAGAGTCGATGTGATCGCCGTCGGCACGCTGCCTCTACATTTACCTACGGGATTAGTTTTGAACCTCAATAATTGTTATTTAGTGCCAAGTTTGAGCATGAACATTGTATCTGGATCTCGTTTAATACGAGATGGCTACTCATTTAAGTCTGAGAATAATGGTTGTTCGATTTATATGAGAGATATGTTTTATGGCCATGCTCCGATGGTCAATGATTTATTCTTAATGAATCTCGAGCGTAATATTACACATGTTCATAGTGTAGATGCCAAAAGATTTAAAGTTGATAACGATAGTCCCACATACTTGTGGCACTGCCGCCTTGGTCACATTGGTGTCAAGCGCATGAAGAAGCTCCATGCCGATGGACTTTTAGAGTCTCTTGATTATGAATCGTTTGACACGTGCGAACCATGCCTCTTGGGTAAAATGACCAAGACTCCGTTCTCCGGAACAATGGAGCGAGCAACCAACTTGTTGGAAATCATACATACCGATGTGTGCGGTCCAATGAGCGTTGAGGCTCGCGGAGGATATCGTTATGTTCTCACTCTCACAGATGACTTGAGTAGATATGGGTATGTCTACTTAATGAAACACAAGTCTGAGACCTTTGAAAAGTTCAAGGAATTTCAGAATGAGGTGGAGAATCAACGTGACCGAAAGATAAAATTCTTACGATCAGATCGTGGAGGAGAATACTTAAGTCACGAATTTGGTACACACTTAAAGAAATGTGGAATCGTTTCACAACTCACGCCGCCTGGAACACCTCAGCGAAACGGTGTGTCCGAACGTCGTAATCGCACTCTATTGGATATGGTGCGGTCTATGATGTCTCTTACCGATTTACCGCTATCATTTTGGGGATACGCTCTAGAGACAGCTACATTCACTTTAAATAGGGCACCGTCTAAATCTGTTGAGACGACACCGTATGAATTATGGTTTGGAAAGAAACCTAAGCTGTCGTTTCTAAAAGTTTGGGGATGCGAAGCTTATGTCAAGAAACTTCAACCTGAAAAGCTCGAACCCAAGTCGGAAAAATGTGTATTCATAGGATACCCTAAGGAAACTATAGGGTATACCTTCTACTTAAGATCCGAAGGCAAGATCTTTGTTGCCAAGAACGGATGCTTTCTGGAAAAAGAGTTTCTCTCGAAAGAAGTAAGTGGGAGGAAAGTAGAACTCGATGAAGTACTACCTCTTGAGCGGGGTAGTGACGCATCACAGGAAACTGTTCCTGTGATGCCCACACCAACTGAAGAGGAAAACCATGATAATGATCAAGGTGCTTCGGATCAAGTTACTGCTGAACTTCGTAGGTCCACAAGGACACGTTCCGCACCAGAGTGGTACGGCAACCCTGTCCTGGAAATCATGTTGTTAGACAACAATGAACCTTCGAACTATGAAGAAGCAATGGCGGGCCCGGATTCCAACAAATGGCTTGAAGCCATGAAATCCGAGATAGAATCCATGTATGAAAACAAAGTATGGACTTTGACAGACTTGCCCGATGATCGGCGAGCGATAGAAAACAAATGGATCTTTAAGAAGAAGACGGACACGGATGGTAATGTTACCATCTATAAAGCTCGACTTGTCGCTAAGGGTTATCGACAGGTTCAAGGGATTGACTACGACGAGACATTCTCTCCCGTAGCGAAGCTAAAATCCGTCCGAATCATGTTAGCAATTGCCGCATACTATGATTATGAGATATGGCAGATGGACGTCAAAACAGCATTCCTTAACGGGCATCTTAAGGAAGAACTGTATATGATGCAGCCGGAAGGTTTTGTCGATCCTCTGAACGCTAACAAAGTATGCAAGCTCCAGCGATCCATTTATGGACTGGTGCAAGCATCTCGGAGTTGGAACATTCGCTTTGATGAGATGATCAAAGCGTTTGGGTTTATGCAGACTTATGGAGAAGCCTGCGTTTACAAGAAAGTGAGTGGGAGCTCTGTAGCATTTCTCATATTATATGTAGATGACATACTCCTGATGGGAAATAATATAGAATTTCTAGACAGCATTAAGGCCTACTTGAATAAGTGTTTTTCAATGAAGGACCTTGGAGAAGCTGCTTATATATTAGGCATCAAGATCTATAGAGATAGATCGAGACGCCTCATAGGTCTTTCACAAAGCACATACCTTGATAAGATTTTGAAGAGATTCAGAATGGATCAGTCCAAGAAGGGGTTCTTGCCTATGTTACAAGGTATGAGACTGAGCTCAGCTCAGTCACCGACCACGGCAAAAGATAAAGAAGAGATGAGTTTCATCCCCTATGCTTCAGCCATAGGATCTATTATGTATTCCATGATGTGTACCAGACCCAATGTAAACCTTGCCGTAAGTTTGGTAGCAAGATACCAAAGTAATCCCGGCAAGGAACACTGGACAGCGGTCAAGAATATCCTGAAGTACCTGAAAAGGACAAAGGACATGTTTCTCGTTTCTGGAGGCGACGAAGAGCTCGTCGTAAAGGGTTACGTCGACGCTAGCTTCGACTCAGATCTGGATGACTCTAAGTCACAAACCGGATACGTGTATATGTTGAATGGTGGAGCAGTAAGCTGGTGCAGCTGCAAGCAGAGCGTCGTGGCGGGATCTACGTGTGAAGCGGAGTACATGGCAGCCTCGGAGGCAGCACATGAAGCGATTTGGGTGAAGGAGTTCATCACCGACCTAGGAGTCATACCCAATGCGTCGGGGCCGATCAAACTCTTCTGTGACAACACTGGAGCTATTGCCCTCGCAAAGGAGCCCAGGTTTCACAAGAAGACCAGGCACATCAAGCGTCGTTTCAACTCCATCCGTGAAAATGTTCAAGATGGAGACATAGAGATTTGCAAAGTGCACACGGATCTGAATGTCGCAGATCCGCTGACTAAACCTCTCTCGCGTGCAAAACATGATCAACACCAGAACTCTATGGGTGTTCGATTCATCACAATGTAACTAGATTAATGACTCTAGTGCAAGTGGGAGACTGTTGGAAATATGCCCTAGAGGCAATAATAAAAGTATTATTATATTTCATTGTTCATGATAATTGTCTTTTATTCATGCTATAACTGTATTATCCGGAAATCGTAATACACGTGTGAATACTTAGACCACACAATGTCCCTGGTAAGCCTCTAGTTGACCAGCTCGTTGTGATCAACAGATAGTCATGGTTTCCTGACTATGGACATTGGATGTCATTGATAACGGGATCACATCATTAGGAGAATGATGTGATGGACAAGACCCAATCCTAAGCATAGCATAAAAGATCGTGTAGTTCGTTTTGCTAGAGCTTTGCAAGTGTCAAGTATCACTTCCTTCGACCATGAGATCGTGTAACTCCCGGATACCGTAAGAATGCCTTGGGTGTACCAAACGTCACAACGTAACTGGGTGACTATAAAGGTACATTACAGGTATCTCCGAAAGTAGCTGTTGGGTTGACACGGATCGAGACTGGGATTTGTCACTCCGTATGACGGAGAGGTATCTCTGGGCCCACTCGGTAATGCATCATCATATTGAGCTCAATGTGACCAAGGTGTTGGACACGGGATCATGCATTACGGTACGAGTAAAGTGACTTGCCGGTAACGAGACTGAACAAGGTATTGGGATACCGACGATCGAGTCTCGGGAAAGTAACGTACCGATTGACAAAGGGAATTGCATACAGGGTTTGATCGAATCCTCGACATAGTGGTTCATCCGATGACAACATCGAGGAGCATGTGGGAGCCATCATGGGTATCCAGATCCCGCTGATGGTTATTGACTGAGAGAGTCTCGGTCATGTCTGCATGTCTCATCAAAGCGTTTGGATTTATGCAGACTTATGGAGAAGCCTGCGTTTACAAGAAAGTGAGTGGGAGCTCTGTAGCATTTCTCATATTATATGTAGATGACATACTCCTGATGGGAAATAATATAGAATTTCTGGACAGCATTAAGGCCTACTTGAATAAGTGTTTTTCAATGAAGGACCTTGGAGAAGCTGCTTATATATTAGGCATCAAGATCTATAGAGATAGATCGAGACGCCTCATAGGTCTTTCACAAAGTACATACCTTGATAAGATTTTGAAGAGATTCAGAATGGATCAGTCCAAGAAGGGGTTCTTGCCTATGTTACAAGGTATGAGACTGAGCTCAGCTCAGTCACCGACCACGACAAAAGATAAAGAAGAGATGAGTGTCATCCCCTATGCTTCAGCCATAGGATCTATTATGTATGCCATGCTGTGTACCAGACCCGATGTAAACCTTGCCGTAAGTTTGGTAGCAAGATACCAAAGTAATCCCGGCAAGGAACACTGGACAGCGGTCAAGAATATCCTGAAGTACCTGAAAAGGACAAAGGACATGTTTCTCGTTTATGGAGGAGACGAAGAGCTCGTCGTAAAGGGTTACGTCGACGCTAGCTTCGACTCAGATCTGGATGACTCTAAGTCACAAACCGGATACGTGTATATGTTGAATGGTGGAGCAGTAAGCTGGTGCAGCTGCAAGCAGAGCGTCGTGGCGAGATCTACGTGTGAAGCGGAGTACATGGCAGCCTCGGAGGCAGCACATGAAGCGATTTGGGTGAAGGAGTTCATCACCGACCTAGGAGTCATACCCAATGCGTCGGGGCCGATCAAACTCTTCTGTGACAACACTGGAGCTATTGCCCTCGCCAAGGAGCCCAGGTTTCACAAGAAGACCAGGCACATCAAGCGTCGTTTCAACTCCATCCGTGAAAATGTTCAAGATGGAGACATAGAGATTTGCAAAGTGCACACGGATCTGAATGTCACAGATCCGCTGACTAAACCTCTCTCGCGTGCAAAACATGATCAACACCAGAACTCTATGGGTGTTCGATTCATCACAATGTAACTAGATTGGTGACTCTAGTGCAAGTGGGAGACTGTTGGAAATATGCCCTAGAGGCAATAATAAAAGTATTATTATATTTCATTGTTCATGATAATTGTCTTTTATTCATGCTATAACTGTATTATCCGGAAATCGTAATACACGTGTGAATACTTAGACCACACTATGTCCCTGGTAAGCCTCTAGTTGACCAGCTCGTTGTGATCAACAGATAGTCATGGTTTCCTGACTATGGACATTGGATGTCGTTGATAACGGGATCACATCATTAGGAGAATGATGTGATGGACAAGACCCAATCCTAAGCATAGCATAAAAGATCGTGTAGTTCGTTTTGCTAAAGCTTGGCAAGTGTCAAGTATCTCTTCCTTCGACCATGAGATCGTGTAACTCCGGGATACCGTAAGAGTGCCTTGGGTGTATCAAACGTCACAACGTAACTGGGTGACTATAAAGGTGCATTACAGGTATCTCCGAAAGTAGCTGTTGGGTTGACACGGATCGAGACTGGGATTTGTCACTCTGTATGACGGAGAGGTATCTCTGGGCCCACTCGGTAATGCATCATCATATTGAGCTCAATGTGACCAAGGTGTTGGACACGGGATCATGCATTACGGTACGAGTAAAGTGACTTGCCGGTAACGAGACTGAACAAGGTATTGGGATACCGACGATCGAGTCTCGGGCAAGTAACGTACCGATTGACAAAGGGAATTGCATACAGGGTTTGATCGAATCCTCGACATAGTGGTTCATCCGATGACAACATCGAGGAGCATGTGGGAGCCATCATGGGTATCCAGATCCCGCTGATGGTTATTGACTGAGAGCGTCTCGGTCATGTCTGCATGTCTCCCGAACCCGTAGGGTCTACACACTTAAGGTTCGGTGATGCTAGGGTTATGAAGATATGTATATGCAGAAACCCGAATGTTGTTCGGAGTCCCGGATGAGATACCGGACGTCACGAGGAGTTCCGGAATGGTCCGGAGGTAAAGAATTATATATAGGAAGTGCTATTTCGGGCATCGGGACAAGTTTCGGGGTTATCGGTATTGTACCGGGACCACCGGAAGGGTCCCGGGGGTCCACCGGGTGGGGCCACCTGTCCCGGGGGGCCACATGGGCTGTAGGGGGTGCGCCTTGGCCATCATGGGCCAAGGGCACCAGCCCCTATAGGCCCATGCGCCTAGGGTTTCCCCCTAGGAGGAGTCCTAGTGGTGGAAGGCACCCCTAGGTGCCTTGGGGGGGAGGGAAACCTCCCCTAGGCCGCCGCCCCCCTAGTAGATCTCATCTACTAGGGCCGGCGCCCCCCCCTTGGCACCCCTATATATAGTGGGGGAGAGGAGGGACTTCACACACCAGCCCCTGGCGCCTCCACCTCCCCCCGTTACGTCTCTCCCTCGTAGTCTCGGCGAAGCCCTGCTGCTGTGACGCCCTGCATCCACCACCACGCCGTCGTGCTGCTGGATATTCATCAACCTCTCCTTCCCCCTTGCTGGATCAAGAAGGAGGAGACGTCTCCCGTCCCGTACGTGTGTTGAACGCGGAGGTGCCGTCCGTTCGGCGCTGGTCATCGGTGATTTGGATCACGTCGAGTATGACTACATCATCACCTTGCAAGCTTCCGCACGCGATCTACAAGTGGTATGTAGATGCAAACTCTCTCCCTAGACTCGTTGCTTAGATGAACTCATAGATGGATCTTGGTGAAACCGTAGGAAAAATTTTAATTTTCTGCAACGTTCCCCAACAGATGCAACATCAGATGCTAGCACTAGGCAAACCAGAACTAGGGATGTGACAGCTCACCCCCACTAAACAAGAATCTCGGCCCAAGATTCAAGACGTGAGGTAAGAGGACAGAAGGGACACAAAGCTAGCACAAACTTCACGATCCAGGGTGCACTTCAAATGAACTTGATTTGATCCTCATCTTTGTCTCGACGTATTGCTCTGAGAACTCCATCCAACATGACAACGAGAAAAAAGGAAAACTCTAGAAGAATCGATCTTCTCGAAGATCGAACAACTCAGGATTAACTCACGGAATGATACATAGCAACATCTCTCGAGCTGAGATGTTCAAACACACTTCAGGAGGGATGGAAGAAACAATTTGATGAGGGTTTCAAAGTAGCAAGGAAAATAGTTGCCATGATCCCATAACGGGGCACCTTAGAGGAAGTGACTCATAGAATCATCCCTTAAGTGGCAGCAAGAATTACCTTTGACTCAAAGATCATTGAAACTCTTTATACCAGCCTAAGGCAATTCTCAAGCGATCGTTTGCAGGGGTTCGGTAGAATGGCATACCCGAATTAGAATGGATGATGTGGATTACCTTGTTGAAAACAACACAAAGGATGATTTTAGTAACTGGGGAGAAGCTCAACAGTAGAGAGTGAATCCACTATTTGAAAAGTTATACCATAACCGAGGGAACTGAGAGCAACCCTAGTTGGTGCCGATGATAACACCTAGCGCTTGCGCGTGCTCTCAAGAACTTGAGCATTTCCATATTCATCAAAGTTTTACCAATATCCGTGTCAAGGATCCTGGCAACACCACGTACTACCATGATAAACAACGATGGACGATGCAGATGCAAAGGAAGATAACCTTCTCAGATTTCACCTTAGCTGGGCCAAGGGATCGAGATCTGGATAATCGACCGAGAGACATTTAGCACTCCGCTTCTAATGTTCTCCTTGATGTGCTAGCGCAACCCATTTATTAAAATGGTTTGGTACCTAGAGCATCAAGTAAAAGGTCGGACTTCGGGAGCATAAGAATCCATAAGGAACAACTACTAGGGTAAACCCAAAGAGATCCTTATGGGGAGGTGGCCAACTTCTGCAACCAAGATATTACAATAACAGGTCTTCCGGCTAGGTGTGTTGGCCACGACATCCACTTTATCGGGTTACAAAGAGACCAATATTATAATTCTTGGGAAACATTCCAACCGCCATATCTGCCTGAGATTCAGATCTGGTTGGTGTCAGAATAATTTAGACTCATCGAGTCTAGAAAGTAAAATGAAAGTTTGCAACACAAATCGACGAGATGACGTTGCGAGATTCTCGGGAAATGAACTACGATAGCAAGCTCCAAAACATGAGCTGGTTCTGCTACACACGTGTGAACACGCTGTCCTAGACAAACATGATCACATGGTAGTCTTACAATAAAACACTACCGAGTTCTGGTAGGGAACCATCATCGAGGATATCGGAGTTCTTGCATAAGTCATATGATTAGCTCTTATGAAGAATCTTCTTCTCCTTGAGCAAGTCAATCAGTGGCTTGATGTGCTAGGGATACATATGGAATGAAGATGATCAGTCTATTAGACCATGGAATACTTCACACGTGCATGACTGACTTGGGGTGATTCCCGAGCAGGTAAAATAAGCCCTCTCAAAATCATGGTGGCAACTTGCATCAAGTGCACATGAGTTAGAGGGACTCACTTCTTTCGTCCAAACATATGCTTCACGAATGGGTCATGAAGAAAATGCTTATAAAAGTTTCCAATACTAGCTGGATGTTCAACACAAATCATGGAGGAGTCAAAATGTTGCTGATGGTGGGCTCAACAACAACTCATCAGAATTTCCATGTAACTGGACTTCCACCATTATGTGAACAATGTGATAGCATTTGTCAGACCAAAGGATGTAATGGTGTATGCTCGAGGGATCAACCAAGAGCAAGACAACATTACGAACATCGTTTGCTCTGACTTGATTTGAGGATAGCCCACACTCAAATCAAAGTTTTGATAAGACAATAGGTTCAACAACTGATCAAGAGGACCAATCGATGAAGAGATCATCTTTCTACAACATACATACAAGATACCCCTTAAAATGATCTAAATCGAACAAGCTTGTATCTTCCAACTCTCCAAGTTGTTGTTTAGCTTATCCAACTAGCTCAGGGTATCCAACACGGATTCTTGGAGAAAGGGTGGTTTACAAGAAACCAACTTGATCACGAACTCAACATAGCGGTCAGGTGACATTCTGGTAACACTTCCGAGAAGATATTCGGAAAATCACGAACCACCAATATGTTACTAAGCTCGAGAACACTCTTGCTTTCCAGGGCAAGACGATATGATCAAAGAGCGAGGAATTGACAAAATCCTAACTCATTGACAGAAGAGTGCACCAGGAGGTAAGGACTAGGTAGCACGATCAACCTTAGAATGAGGATTCAATAACCAACACACTAAGAATGAAATTTTTGTCCTTTAACTACCAAGCAACAGACTTGCTAGGAGTATTGATTTCACACACCATGATTCAGTTGTCGGCATTCCGGTTACAATAACAGGTAAACCGAGGAATGAACCATGATGGCAAGAAGTATCACTGCGTCAAAATTTCATAAGAGGTGGTGCAATTCTCATGACAATCCTGACATAAAGAGGGCAACACTCCAAGGTAGAACAGAATCAAAAGCTGGATTGGCATTTGATTTGCGGATTACAACTGCTTTGACCCAATCCTGGATGTGGATGAGGTACTGGAGTTGTTTCTCCTAGTCATTCCGGAATAGAATGGCTTGACAGACCACAAGAGTAATAGGCATCGATGAACGAATGCACGCATACTCTTGACTATCAATTGATAGACGAGGGTCAGAAGACGACTAAGGGGGATAACTCAAAAGAACATATGATTTTCTGAGTTGTGGACGCATAGGTTGGTATGTCGAACGAAGTTCAACAGGTTTCTTCCGGATAACCCATGCAGAAAGGTAAGACTGGCAGATTCACAATTCTTGAATGGAGAACCCATTAAGAGCACTCTGGTTGTGATCTTTCGGTCCAACGAGGAACTTCTGCCATAAATAGTTCATGGTATTGGAAGAAGGAAATACCACTGACCTCGAGGACTATCACAAAGGTTACTAATAACCTAAAGGAACGAGCAAACACTAACAACATGAGGTAAGTAGGGTGAATCTCGGGTTCAAGAACCCAGGAATAGAATGCCTACTAACTAAGTGGCATCATGGGATGCTTTTGAGAATGATGGCCAGAATCATCACACTGGGAACACAAAACATGGCTAGATTACTAGATGATCCCCTAAGACACCTAGGGTCATAATAATAACTCCAACATATATGTCGAGGTAATAGAATACCTCAACTCAGCAATTAGTGTGATTAACCTAGCCCAAAGGATCATCAAAACCAGAGGAAAAGGATTTGCAAGTGCATCAGATTGTTTAGAAACCTGGGATGAATCGGACAGCATAACGGCTGTAAATGCTCAAAAAGATTGGAAACATGCTACAAGATGGTGGCATAGCCACTCAGAAGCACAATATTAAGGTTTCGAGATCAACAGTTAACATTCGGAGGTAGTCGGAACCGAACTGAGGCTTAAATCTATCAATCCTTAAGTCTACGGATTAGTAACACGTGATCCTGAAAGAAAGAAAAGAAAGCCTAGTTCCTTAACCCCGTAGGAAAGATAAGATGACTCCGACCAGAGGGCATGAGATAAAGGAGTAAAGAGAGCCTTGCATTCCATCCCACAATCAATTCCCCTACATATAACTAAAGCATTTCTAGACTCAACTTCGACAAGTTTGGCTTGGTAATCCTACAGGCAGTCAAGCTCTGATACCAAAGCTATCAGGACCCCAATTCAATGCCACATCGATCTAGCATGTAACACCTCATATCACTTTATGGCCTCACGCACGATATCCCCACGGGTGTCACCTTACCTTTGCTCGGGACTGTTTGCGCCTTTTGGCACACGTATATGATAGTGTCGCTAGCATCCATATGATAAGGAGCCCGGGCTGGCATGGCTAGTCGTAAACCCAAAGTGGCACAAACTTACAGGGACAGGCATCCATGACCCAGCATCGAACGTGTCGGTCATTAGTGAGTGAATCCAGGCTGTAGCACTAAGCTAGCAGGACTCGGATGAATCGGGTTGTAGTGGGCTAACAGGACTCCGGTATTCATCGCGTGACATTTCCCCAAAGGGACAGACACAGGAACGAAGAAGGACACATGCCGGCCAGCCTAAGTGTTCCGGAGCAGTAGCAAGCTACCATGGCTCAGTGGAAGCACTAGGAGACATTTCCCGGTAAGAGAGGCTACTAAGGACAAACAACTAGGTAGTCAGATCCCACACATACCAAGCATTTCAATAACATACACACAATATGCTCGATATGTGCAAATACAACATGGCATCACAACATGACTCTACAACTCAAGTATTTTATTCAGTAGGCTCCGAGGAGTGAGATATTACAAACATGTGTCTCACGACCCAACATTCAGAGCATACAAGTCAAAGCACATGCGGAAGCTTAACATGTCTGAGTACAGACAACTACAAATGAAAAAGGCTGAGAACCCTGACTAACTACCAGATCCTGCCGAGGGCACAAGATCGTAGCTGAGGTAACAAGCTAAACGTCGAAGTCCATGCGAAACTACTAGTGAGACGGAAGTCTCTGCAAAACATAAAATAGGAAAACGTGAGTACAAATGTACCCAGCAAGACTTACATCAGAACTATCTACATATGCATCATTATCAACAAAGGGGGGGTGGTGGAGTTTGACTGCAGCAAGCCAACTTTGACTCGGTGGCTATCCTGAACTACGACTGCAAGTAACTCTTTTGAGGTGGCGCACACGAGTCCACATATTCACCATATCAATACACCACTATGGATCCGCTCCCGTCTCCCTACGAGAACACCATCCATAGCACTCACGCTTATCTTGCACATTTTAGAGTATCCACTTTCACTTGTCTATGAACTGTAGAGGCAACCCAGAAGTCCTTTACCGCGGACACGGCTATTCGAATAGATAATGTTAACCCTGCAGGGGTGTACTTCTTCACACACGCTCTCACCACTTATCGCCGTTTACACGACATGTACTCAGCAACCTTCAAGCGGAAGCCTAGCGAGGGTGTCGACCACGACCTGACTAACCACACAAGTCTCTCGTCCAGGTTTATCGCCTATTCGGGTTCCATCCGCAAGGAGATCTGGCTGGGGTGTCGCTCATGGCCCCAAACGATGTGAGCAGGGTTCCCAAGCCCACCATCCGGGTGCCACTTGGTACACCGTGCCACTGTGCCTAGTCTGTCCCAAGCCCACCTGTACCGGGTGCCACTTGGTAGACTACTAACACTACCTACAAACACCAGAAACTAGTTGCAACTCCTAGACAGAGATCAAGTTGATTAATAAGTCGAGAGGGGCACTTAAGCATTCCAATGTGTGGTAGTAACTGTTCATGGATCACAAACACAGAACTAAGTTCCTGAGGACGGCTGCAATGAGACAACCCACCATGTACTCCTACATGGCCTCTCACCGCTACCTTTACCAAATTGTGTTCACACACTTAGCTCTCAACAATAGGACATGTTCACCACATTCCAATTCAGCCCCGATGAATCAGACCTGACTCAACTCTAAGCAGTAGCAGGCATGACAAACAAGCATGAATGAGTAGGCACATCAGGGCTCAAACAACTCCTACTCATGCTAGTGGGTTTCATCTATTTACTGTGGCAATGACAGGTCATGTAGAGGAAAGGGGTTCAACTACCGCAGCATGTAACAGTTGAATCGTTGTTGTCCTAATGCAGTAAAAGAGAGCAGGAGCGAGAGAGTGGGATTGTATCGGAATGAACAAGGGGTTTTTTGCTTGCCTGGCACTTCTATAGATAGTATAGTTCTTCATCGGTGTCATCGATCACATCATCGGTACACGTCTACTGAGAGGGGACAAGCACCGACAAACAAAGAAGAAACACAATTAATGCAATGCAACAATATGGTGCATGAATGTGACATGACAATATGCTGTGGTTTGTGCTAATGCAACTAAAACCAGATTAAATTAAGTTGGTTTGAATCCAAGATTCAAATTCAAACTCCACATGTGGTTATTTAAATGTCATTTAGTTGAATTGTCCTAAACAGTAAACAAAAGTTGTTCTAACATGAATGAAAAAAGTACAGATGGATAGATTGGATTTTTTTGATAATTTTTTATATATAAATTATTTCATTTGGAGTTACGGTTGAATTTCTATGATTTTTAGAAGTTTTGACCATTTTCTGGAATTTCCTAAAAAGAATAAGTCTAGAAAATGATTTACTGCGTTAGCCTAATGTTAGTGTGACGTCAGCGGGTCAACGGCGCCGGGTCTAGGTCAAACCTGACGCGTGGGCCCGCCGGTCAGTGAGCCAGTGCTGCCTAGTGTCAAAGACAGGTGGGCCCGGTCAAAGGTCACGTCAGCATGGTCAATGCTGATGCGTGGGTCCACTAGAATTAGACTAACTCTAACTAATTTCTTTAGCCGGTTAATTAAACAGGTGGGTCCCAGCTGTCTGTGGGTCAGGGGTGGTTAACTAGATGGTTAGGCAGCTAATAACGGGTTAGCGGGCGACTAATCGCCGGTGCTAAGCAGTGCACTGCGGCGATCGCCGGCCGGCTGTTACCGGCCATGGCTGCTTGCGCGGCTGGGTGCGTTGGGGAGGTGATGCTGCGGGGCTTTGGATGGTGGAAGTGGAATGTGCCGGGGCGGCCGGAGACGACCGCGACGTCGACCACGACGGCGGCCGGAGCTTGGTCGGGTGCGGGCGCGGGGCTGCAGGGCGGTAGGGAAGGAGCTGGTGGCCTAGATGGCACCCACGGGCCACCAGAAGCACTCTGGTGCCACGGGTTCGTGCGGAGGGGCTCGGGGCAATGGAGCTGGGCGGCCATGGCGGACGGCGGTGCTCGGGCACGCGGGCGGGGGTGCTGTGGCATGGGAACAAGCAAAGCAAAGGAGGGGAAACGAGAAGGATCTCACAGTGAACTCGATGGCGTAGTCGATGAGGTCGGGGATGCACTGGAGCCCGCGAATCCACGGCGAGGTTGCTGGCGGCCGGAGGTTGAAGATGAGGACGGGGACGACGCAGCAGGGCTCTTCCGCTCGCGTGGCTTGGCGGAGACGGCATAGAGGTCGATGGCGGGGCTTCTTGGCGCATCGGTGAGGCATGCGGAGGCCGGTGGCCGTGGTGGTGCTCGTCAGCGAGCTGTGAGGCGCTCAGTGGCTGCGCGCGCGAACACTAGGGGGAGAAAGTAGAGGAGGGGAGAGGCACGGGAGAAGGAGTGAGAGGGCCCCGAGGGTGCGTGGCGTCTCCATGGCGTCGTCTAGGAGCACCGGGGAGGAGCTAGGCAGGCAGGG